>NC_043702.1:175105608-175123024 GCF_006229205.1 Suricata suricatta | reverse complement strand
GGAAGTGGAGAGGAGGGGGAGGGCCCAGGTGGGAGGGGGAGGGAGGGCCCAGGTGGAAGTGGAGAGGAGGGGGAGGGCCCAGGTGGGAGGGGGAGGGAGGGCCCAGGGGGGAGGGGGAGGGAGGGCCTGGATGGGAGAGGAGGTCCAGGAAGGCCAAACCATGGTGGCTGGCCGAGCACCTGGGCCTTGGGGAAGGAGGGCAGGGACAGGAGCTGGGGGCAGGAGGGGCCTGGGCACCGTGGGGGAGGGTGGGGGTACGGCGGCCCCCTCCCTCCGCCGCCCGTGTGTCCCCACTGAGCCGTGGGGCCCGGGTGCCAGGCCGCCTGTGCCGCGCTGCATGTGCCAGACACACGTGAGAGCAGCGGTCCTGCGCCCTGGAGACGAGGGACCTCGCCTGCGGTCCTCATTCGTTAGAATGAGGCCCCCTCCTCCTGGGAGCCTGTCCTGACCACCTCCTTCCCCTCCCATTCTGGGTCCGGCCCCGTCCTGCAGCTCAGAAGTCCGGAGACCCGTCCACTCTGGCGGAGGTGCGCGCTCCCCCTCCTGCCTCTGTCCCCTCAGCCTCGGCTGCCCTGGGGGCCGCGCTGCCCACCGCTCACGTCCTCCTCCCAGCGGTGCTGGGGCCGGAGTCCTCGCCGTGCGGGATGTGGTGGCATCCGTGCCTGTGTCCCCGCCCCAGACGCCCGCGTGTTTGGAGCGTCCTTGGCGGCGGCGGGAGGGGACAATTGTGCCCACGGCCTGGTTCTCAGATGAGCTCTGAGCTGACCTGTCGGTTCCCTCGGCGGCTTTGTTTGTGGCTCTGGGCTCCACGAAGGAAGTGGCCCTCGCCACCCCGCAACCGGATGGGACGCTCTACCAGTGGAAGCCGGATGTAAATTCCAGCAACAGGTCTGGGAGGACCCCTGCCCGGGTGGAGAGACCCCAGGGGCTGCCCGTAGGTCTCGGGGGCTCCTCGTGCTCCCGGCCCATCTCGGGGCCTGTCGGTGCTCCCGGTCCGTGCTCCCGGCCGGTGCTCCCGGTCCACTCTTCAGAGCTTGGCAGACTCTGTCTTCCTTCTTTCCTCCTCTTCAGTCTGGTCTCCCTTTGGAGAAGGCAGGGGCTGCAGTGAGGGAACTTGTGTGACCTTTAACACCGGGGACCAAGCTTATGTGCAGAGACGTTGGGATTTTTGCATAAAAGGAAACCTGTTGTCTCAGCGAGGATGAAAAGTGTTGCTGGTCAGCTTGGTCAGGACCTTTTCAGGCTGGCCTTTGAAACTAAGGTTTTCCTCCTCGAACATAGCGAGCATTAACTGAGTACCTGTTGTTTGCGTGGCTTTGTTCTGGCTGCCGGCGAGGGGAGGACAGAGGTGAGGAAGACCTGGTCTTTCCTGGCTGCACGAGGAGCCAGGCCCACAGCTGAGCCCGTTCCCAGCAGGTGGACGGGGACTGGGGGTCACGGACTCGCCTGAGAGCCTGGAGTGTTAGGGCCTGGATGGGTGCCTTCGTGGGGGGCCCGAGCCGGTGACGGCGTCTGAGGCGGGTGCGGGAGCTCCAGGGTGGCAGCAGAGGAGCAGAGGAGAGCGCCTCGTCCTCACGAGAGGTGCCTCTCCGTGGCCTGGGCCACCACTGGGCTTCCGTTTTGTCAGACAGATTCATGGCCTTAAGTGGAGGAGGCCAGAAAATGTGGCTTTAACATCAGGCACATGGTTGCCAAACCCAAAGCCTGTCCGAGGGTGCAGGGGGGAGTGGGGCGGGGAGGCTGGGGTGGGTGCAGACCTCGGGTAGGAAGCCGCACAGGAGGACTTCCAGACCGCGTGGCCCCTGCTCCGTGTCACGCCCCTGCTCGCTGGCGACTTTGGGTCTTACTGTCGCGCTGGCCTGTGGTCACTCAGATTCGGCGTCTGTGAGGATGACCCATCCTCCAGCCCCCCGTCTGCTAGGCCACCGCCCCCTTCACGGTCCTGCCCTCCCCTCGCTGTGTCTGGGCCCCAGTCCGGCCCCGCGCGCCCTGGGCGCTGGGTCCCCACCCTGTGCCCACATCCAGGCCCGAAAGCCGCCCCCACCAGGCGGGTCCACATTCCGGGAAGTAAGGCTCCACCGCCGCCAGTCCAGCGAGGGGACACGTTGGCCCTAGGACTCCTACCCCCACCGCTCTTTCCCTGCTGATACTCTCTACCCCTCACCCCCTTCGTAGCTTGGACGCCGTGGTTGTAGTGGCCTTGGATGGAGCGCCCTTACCTGTTCTGACCCCCGGGCGCCTATCCTGCAGACCCGTCCCGCTGGCCCGGCCTCCCCTGCGGTTGGGGCCGCCGAGGACGTCCACACAGCCTGGCCAGTGCTTCCACTCCTCTGGACCGACCTGGCCTGGCCTCAGAGGGTCTCAGGAGGGTCCGGGGGTGCCCTCTCCGGGGCCCCTGTCCCCACCCGACCGTCCCCTCCCCTGCCGGACCCCTCCAGACGTGCAGCTCAGGGTTCGGCCGAGGGCCTGAGGGGGGCCCTGCACACCTGGGGCTTTTCTGGGGCTTCTTCCTGTCTGGCCCTACGTCCCACAGGTTCCCGGGACCCACGCTCCTCCCCGGGTTTCTTCTGCCCAGAGGGGTGGCCGCCAGCTGCTCACTCGGCTTCCCTTTTCCGCGGCTTCGAAAAGCGCCCCGGCCGCTGGCCAGACGGCCCCCTCCTGCCCACGAGCGCCAGCCTGGGCCCGAGACGGCCGCGTCCTGTGTTCTGCCCAGGTTTGGAGCTGTTTGGGCAGAGGGGT
Source organism: Suricata suricatta (assembly GCF_006229205.1). Lineage (NCBI taxonomy): Eukaryota > Metazoa > Chordata > Mammalia > Carnivora > Herpestidae > Suricata > Suricata suricatta. The sequence goes on along the minus strand of NC_043702.1, from coordinate 175,120,285 downwards.
GCTGCCACGCTGGAGTCGGGCACCAGGAATGGGTGTCACGGGGCTGCCCGGCCCCGCGCGGGGGCGCTTTCCCAGGGCCCCCTCCAGCTACCGCAGCACCAGAAATACGTGACCAGAAGAGGAACGCAAACCTCGACACATTTGGAAACTTAGAGCAAACTTCCCTGAGTCAATAGCACGTGAGTCACAGAAGAAATCCTGACCGAAACTTAAAAATGCTTAGAGCTGAACAAGAATCGCTCCTTCCAGGAGCTGTGGGCCGCGGCCGAGCCTGGCTTCCCGGGACGCGGCCAGCACGGAGCCGTCCTGTGGGGAGGCAGCTTGAAAATTCCGAAGCTAAGAGCTGACTGAAGAAGTAGATAAAAAGTAAAAATAGGGGCATCTGGGGGGCTCAGTCGGTTAAGTGTCTGGCTTCAGCTCAGGGCGTGATCTCACAGATCGTGGGTTCGAGCCCCGCGTCGGGTTCTGTGCTGACCGCTCGGAGCCTGGAGCCCGTGTCTCCGTCTCTCTCTGACCCTCCTCAGATCTTGGTCTGTCTGTCTCTCTCTCTATCTCAAAAATAAACAGTAAAATAAATAAATAAATAAATAAATAAATAAATAAACTAATTAATTAATTTAAAATTTTGTAAACAAAGCTGTAGTTATATGCCAATTACAGCCCTGTAACAGTGGGGGCGGGAAGGGGGGACAAAAACCAGCTGCAGTAGGGGCGATCAGTAAAGCCAGAATGTAATTATTTAAAGAGATGAATGAAAAATAAAACTAGCATGATTAACGGAGAAAAAGAGGAGACTCAGTAAGTCAATATTAGGAATGAAAAAGAGATCACAACTACAGATCCAGTAGGAACCAAAATGTCAGACAATGTAACAAACTTTAAAACTTAGCAGAAATAGACATATTTCTATGAAAACTTTTAAATATTTATTTATTTTTTAGAGAGAGAGAGAGAGAGATGGATTACGAGCAGGGAACGGGCAGACAGAGAGGGAGACAGAATCTGAAGCAGCTCCAGGCTCTGAGCTGTCAGCAGAGCCCGACGCAGGGCTCGAACCCACAAACTGTGAGATCATGACCTGAGCCGAAGCCGGACGCTTAACTGAGCCACCCAGGTGCTCCAGAAATAGACATATTTCTGAAAAGTATCATTTTTTAAGCTAATAGAAGACCCTGGTGGTAACTAAAGTACCCGAGTCCTCGCTTACAGTCTTCGCACAAAGCAAGCAACAGCCAGTTGCTTTACAGAGAAACTTTACCCGATTTTCAAGGAATAGGAAATTCCAACATTATATAAATTCTTCCAGGGAATAGAGAGACGCCCCAGTCCATCCTGGGAGGCCGACGTGATAACCCGGTGCCGCAGCGGACGGGGCAGCGCAAGAAAGAAGAATTGTGGGCAGCTTTCACGCATGAACACACAGGCAACGACTCTAAACACGGTAATGGCCAAATAAATGATCATAGTCAGAATTGGCTAATGAAAGTGGTTCCCCCCCAAAATGCAGAAGTAGTTTAATATTAAGGAAACCATACATGTTTTCACTCACAGATTAAAGAATGACAGCTCTGGGAGGGACAGGGGACAGAGGGGGAGAGAGAGAGAGTCCCAAGGAGCCTCCTGTCAGCGCAGGGCCCACGAACCGTGAGATCGTGACTGGAGCTGAAGTCAAGAGTCTGACACTTAGCCAGCTGGGCCGCCAGGTCCCCTGCTGAACGTGTCCCTGAGGAAGACCTGAGCCAGCCCAGTGTGGGTCCCTGGACAGTCAGTCTCCCCAGATTGATCTCTGGCTTCTGTAGAATTCCAGTAGAAGTCCCCGCGGGGTTTTCTCAGGGATGGGACAGGCCGGTTCTACGGTTCATACCAAGGGCAAAGCCTACGAGTGTTTGAGACGGTCCTTCCGGAGGAGGAGGACAGGAGGTCCCGCGCGGGGGGCCGGCGGACGCCCCCCCCTCCCCAGGAAGACACGAGACCCCCGCCGGCCCCCCGCGGGCCTGACGCGAGCAGGTGAGTGCGGCCGGTCCTGACCTGCGTGTCCAAGCCGAAGAACGTGAAATTACATCCTGCTCTACCTCCTGCCCCCAAATAGGGGCTTGTCGGAGGCTTGATGTGAAGGACAGAAACTTTTAGGGAAAAAATGTGGAAGCCCGTCTATGGCCTCAGAGTGGGGTAGGATTTGCTAAGGCATAAAGAGTTCAGTAGAAAAGAAAAGATGAATGAAGGTCAAGAGCTTATCTTTGAAAGACAATGTGAAGGCAGGTAAATGCCAGCCCGAACCCGGGGGAGGCTCCTTGTGAAACAATAACCAGTGAAGGACGGGAACGAGGTCCGCCGGCCGCCGCCCGCGTCTATGCTGCTGCCGGGCTCGGAGCGCAGTCTTCCCCCTAAGCTAGTTTCCCGTGGAGATCGCTGGAGAGTCACGTGCAGTTTAAGAAACAGTACAGAGCTCGGCACTTTACCCAGTTTCTCCCAAAGGCAACGTCTTCGGAAACGGTATGGCAGCCAGGACGCGACATCCAGCGTCTCTGGGCACCCCTGCTACCTCAGGGTGCCTTTGTGTAGACACGCCCACTTCCCTCCCCCCCCCCCCCCCCCCCCCCCCCCCCGCAACAACTTATCTGTTCTGTTTGTAGACTTCAAGAATGTTCTATAAATGGGCTGCCTGGGTGGCTCCGTTGGTTGAGCCTCTGTCACACTCTTGATTTCAGCTAGGGTCATATCTCACATTTCATGAGATGGGCTGACAGCTCAGAGCCTGCCGGGGATTCTCTCTCTTCATCTTCCTCAGTTGTGCCTGCTCACGCACATTCCGTCTTTCAAAATAAATAAACTTAAGAAAATGGATTGTGGACTTATAAAATAATGTAACTTTTAATATTTATTTTGAGAGAGAGAGCTCACGCACAAGTGAGCAGGAGGGAGGCAGAGAAAGAGGGAGGGAGAGAACCCGACGCAGGCTCCACCCTCAGCACAGAGCCTGACACGGGGCTCGATCCCACGAACCATGAGATCATGACCTGCGCTGAAATCAAGAGGCAGATGCTCAACTGACTGAGCCACCCAGGTGCCCCTAAAACAATATAACTTTTAGAGAAAAAAAACCAATCTTTGGGGTCTAGGACTGGCCAAAAATGTCTTAGTCTCAACAATGAAAGCACCACTCGTAAAAGGAAAAGTTGGAAAAATTGATAAATTGGGCTTTATTTAAATTACAACATTTGGTCTGTAAAAAGAACCCCGTTAGGATGAAAACAAGCTGCAGAATGCAAAAATATCTGCCAACCACTTATCCAACAAGGAACTAGCATCTAAAATATATAAAGAACTCTCAAAACTCAACAACAACAAAAACAAACAATCCAATTAGAAAAAGGGCAAAAGCGATGATGACCCCACACTCCCGACGCTGGGCTCGAACTCACGAGCAGTGAGGTCATGACCTGAGCTGGAACCAAGAGTGTCGCTCAACTGGCTGAGTCTCCCGGGCGCCCCGAGCCACACTCCAGGCGGAGTTAACTTTTGCATAAGCTGTGCAACTCCGGGTGGCTTCCTTCCTTCCTCTTTTGTTCCCCTTTTTTCTCTCTTTTCTTTTTTTCCTTTGCCTATAGATGTCCAGTTGCTATTTCACCATTTGTTGGGAAGACTATGTTTCCTCCCTTAAATTCCTTTTGCAGCTTTTAACAAGGATCAGCGGGAGCGTGTCTGTGTGGGTTTATTTCTGGGTCTCAGTCTGTTGCGCTGGTATGTAGGGCTGTGCCTACGCCCAGGGCCGCAACTGGAAGTACTGAAACCGGGAGACCGACTCCTCAGTCCCACTGTATTCTTCTGCAGAATTGGTCTACTCTCCTAGTGCCTCTGCCCACGCCTATAAATTTCAGAATAATCTCATCTGTGCCCACGAAACAATGTGGCTGGGATTCTGATAGGAATTGTGTCCATTGCTCTATGTAGACAGTTGTATCATTTGCAGATGGCCAGTTTTTGGTTTTTTCCTTTCTGACCTATCTGCCTTCTGTTATTTTTCTTGCCTCAGTTCTGGCTAAAGTTTTCCAAGCTGTGTTGAATTAGATTAGGGCGTGTAGGGGCGCCTGGGGGGCTCAGTCGGTTAAACCTCTGACTTCAGCTCAGGTCATGACCTCACATCTGTGGGTTCGTTCGTGGGTTCGAGCCCCGCATCGGGCTCTGTGCTGACAGCTCAGAGCCTGGAGCTGCATCTGATTCTGTGTCTCCCTCTCTCTCTGCCCCTCCCCCTCTCGTGCTTTGTCTCTCTGTATCAAAAATAAAACATTAAAATTAAAAAGAATCGGGAGTGTGGACATACGGTGGAGAGCAGTCAGTCTTTCACGATGAAATACAATGTCATCTGTAGCTTTTTTGTTGATGTTCTTTATCAAGTTGAAGGTCTCTATTCTTATTCTTTGAGAGTTTTAATCATGAATGGGTTTTGTATGTTTCTTAGGACGGCTATTAAAAAATGCCACGAACTGGATTTCTTTTCTCATGAGGCTACAAGTCCAAAACCAATGTCACACTCCCTCTAAAACCCGGGGGCTCGTCCCCACCTCTCCGCGCTCCCGGCGACCCTGCCGCGGCCTTCATGTCCTTGGCTTGCGGCGGAGGGTTCCGGCTTCGTGGCTCCGCGTGGTCTTCGCTCCGCGCCTGTGCGTCCAGATTTCCTTTCTCCTAAGGACCCTGTCATATTGGTTGGGACCACCGCAGTGACCTTGTTTAAACTTGATCACCTCTTTAAAGACCCTGTTTCCAAACAAGGTCACATTCTGATGTGCTGGCAGTTAGGACTTTTGGGGGGACATAATTCAACCAATAACAGATGTTGAATTTTGTCAGATGCTTTTTCTGGATTGGGTGATAGGGTCATGTGATTTTAATTCTTTAGCTGGCTAATATTGTGGATTATAGTGATTGCTTTTTCTTTTATTTTTTTAATCTTTTTAATGTTTGAAATTTTTTTTTGTTTTTAATTTATTTTTGAGAGACAGAGAGAGACAGCAGAAGCAGGGGAGAGTCAGAGAGGGAGATACAGAATCTGAAGCAGGCTCCACGCTCTGAGCTAGCTGTCACCACAGAGCCTGATGTGGGGCTTGAACCCACAAACCGTGAGATCATGACCTGAGCTGAAGTCAGATGCTTAACCGACTGAGCCACCCAGGTGCCCCCAAATCTTTTTAATGTTTGAGGGAGAGAGAGAGAGGACAAGCAGAGGAGGGGCAGAGAGAGGGAGACACAGAATGTGAAGCAGGCGCCAGGCTCTGAGCTGTCGGCACAGCTGACAGATGCCCAATTGACTGAGCCACCCAGGAGCCCCAAATTTCTAACTTTTAACACCACTACTAAATTACTTTTTAATACTTTGTTAAGGATTTTTGCATTTTTTCATGAAGGATATTGCTCTGCAGTTTTCTTCGTTTTGTTTTGTACTGTCTTTGGCGTTAGTATTTTGGTGATCCTAGCTTCATAAAATGAATTGTGAAGTGTTCTCTCCTCTGGGAAGATGGAACTAATGTTAACTTTTCTCTCATTGTTTGATAGAAATCTCTAGTGAAGCCATCTGGGCTTGGATATTTCTTTTTTGGAAGGCTTTTAGTTCTGAGTTCAATTTCTATAATAGTTATGGGGCTACTCCAATGAAATCTGTCAGATTGGGTGGGTTGTGAGTTTCTGAGAAAGCGTGGGTGTGGCCTACGCTGTCCGACTGCGGGTTTGACGTTTACGCCTGTAGACATGGGCGCGGGGTTGTGCGCAGCGCTCCCTTACCACCCTTCCGATGTCCTGGGGTCTGTGGTGATGTCTGTCCTGATATTGGTAATCGTGTCTTCTCTTTGTCTTTTTCAGTCCTGCTGGGTGTTTATTAATTTTGTTGATCCTTTCAAAGAACTAGTTCTTGTTTCATTGATTTTTCTCTGTTGTTTTTCTGTTTTCCATTTCCTTGATTTCTGCTTTTATCTCAATTACTTCCTTTGTTCTGTTATCTTTGGGTTTCATTTGCTTTTCTTCTGTGTTTTCTTTAGGGTCAAAGCTGAGATCAGTAATTTCTAAGTGTTCTTATTTCCTAATGCGGGCTTTTAATGCTATAAATTTCTCTTTAGGTGATGCTTTACCTGCATCTCATAAATCTTGATATTGTTTTTCATTTTAATTTGTGCCTTGTTTCCATTTTCATTCAGTTCAAAATATTTTTAGCTTTCCTTTTGATTTCTTCATTCTGTGGGTTATTTTGAAGTATGTTACCTAGTTTCCAAGTATTTGGAGATTTCCACGTGTTTTCTGCTACTGGTTTCTGATTTACTTGTGTTGTGGTTAGACAGCACACTGCAAGGACTTGAATTCTCTTACATTAATTGGGACTTACTTCACAGCCCAGCATACAGCCTTTGTGGCCTGTGTTCTGGGGACCGTTGAAAAGATGTGTATTCTGCCCTTGGGCACGGTGTTGTGTACTTGCCGATTGGATGCTGTTGGTTCATAGTGTTGTGTTCTTCTCTTTCCTGGTGTTCTGTTTAGCTGTCAGTTGTGGAGAGAGGGGTGTTCAAGGCTACAAGTAAAGTTGTGGTTTTGTGAATTTCTCCTTTCAGTTCAATTCGTTTTTGCATTATATATTTTGCAGCTCTGTTGTTTGCTGCGTACATATTTAGGATGGCCATGCGTTCTTGGTGGATTAATCCACTCATATGGCTTCCCTCTCTATGATCTTCTTAGTGATTTTACTCTGAGGTGTGTTTTATCTGATATTAAATATGTATGTCTGCTTCCCTCTGATTGATGTTTGCATAACAAACGTAAGCCTGACTAATCACTATATTTAAAGTGAGCTTTTTGTAGACATCATATAGTTGGATCATGTTTTTTTAATCCACACTGACAGCTTGTGTCTTTAAATTGGTATTTTTTAGACCATTTACGTTTAATGTAATTATTGATATGTTAGGGCTCAAGTCTGCCATTTCATTTTTTGTTTTCTTTTTTCTTATAATTTCCTTGGGCATTTTTTACAGTTCAATTTTGATTTATCTGTAGTATCTTTAAGTGTATTTTAAAACTGAAGGTGTGGGGTGCCTGTGTGGCTCAGTTGGTTGAACATCTGAGTCTTGATTTTGGCTCAGGTCATGATCTTATGGTTTGTGGGATCGAGCCCCACATTGGGCTCTGTGCTGACAACACAGAGCCTGCTCAGGATTCTCTCCCATGCTCTCTCTCTCAAAATAAAGAAATAAACATTAAAAAAAGGGAAGATGTTACAATGTTTACACACATTATCATAGTCTATGCCTGTTGACATTTCTCAAGTGAAGTATAGAAACCTTACTCCCCTTCACTGTCCTCGCTCAAATTGTGATTGTCTTAAATATTTCCTCTGTGTTCACTCAGAACCATCTCAGACACTGTTATAATTTTTGTTTCAATTGTCAAACACAATCAGAAACTCAAGGGAAAGAAAACCTATTGTATTTACCCGCATGTTTTCCTACTGTGTTCTTGTTTATTTCCTGATGTTTCAAGGCTCCTCCTTTTATCGTTTCCTCTTTGTTTGGAGAATTTCCTTTGGCCATTTTTTTTTAGGGTAAGTCTGCTGGTGACAAATTCTTTGTTTGCCTTCATTTGAGAATGTCTTAATTTCCTCTTCTTTCCTGAAGGATATTTTCACTAGGCATACAGAGCTTTTCTTTCAGGACTTCAGAAGTAGTACATCATTTCCTTCTGGTCTCCATGGTTTCTGATGAGAAGTCCGCTGTCATTCCAATTGTCTCTCTTTTCTTTTCTTTCGTTTACTTTCGGGAGCACCTGGGTGGCTCAGTCTGTTGAGCGTCTGACTTCGGCTCAGGTCATGATCTCAAGGTTCATGGGTTTGAGCCCCGCGTCGGGCTCTGTGCTGACAGCTCGGAGCCTGGAAACCTGCTTCTGATTCTGTGTCTCTTTCTCTCTGTCCCTCCCATGTTCATGCTCTGTCTCTGTCTCTCAAAAATAAATAAATGTAAAAAAATGTGTTTATTTTTTTTTTCAAAAATGTGTTTATTTTTGAGAGAGAGATGGGGGAGGAGGGATAGAGAGAGGGAGACAGAGGATCTGAAGCAGGCTCCATGCTGACAGCAGAGAGCCTGATGTGGGGCTTGAATTTATGAACCATGAGATCATGATCTGAGCCAAAACAGAGAGTCAGATTCCTAACCGACTGAGCCACCACACGCCCCTAAATTTCCCATTTTTTAATATCATTTTTCATTTTTCCTCTGAGACTTCCTATTTCTTTCTTGAGCATTTCTATTTATTTATTCTCTTTAAGAGTATTTGTAATTGTTTGTTGAAGCATTTTATCATGGCGACTGTAAGATGTTTGTTAGGTTGACATGATACTCTGTATAGAAAACCCAAAAAATTCTACCAAAAAAACTGCTAGAACTGCTAGAACTTAGCACCTGGCTGGCTAAGTCTGTTGTCAGACTTTGGCTCAGGTCATGATTTCATGGTTTGTGAGTTTGAGCCCCACCATCAGGCTCGGAGCCGATGTGCTGACAGCTCGGAGCCTGAAGCTGCTTCAGATTGTGTGTCTCCTTCTCTTTCTGCCCCTCGCCCCCACTCTGTCTCTTGCTCTCTCTCAAAAATAAATATTAAAAAACAATTAGAAAAAACAACTTCTAGAACTTCCATGAATTCAGCAAAGTCGCAGGATATAAAATCAATGCACAGAAATTGGTTGAATTTCTTTTTTTTTTTAATGTTTTATTTATTTTTGATACAGAGAGAGACAGAGCATGAGAGGGGGAGGGTCAGAGAGAGAAGGAGACACAGAACCAGAAGCAGGCTCCAGGCTCTGAGCTAGCTGTCAGCACAGAGCCCGACGCGGGGCCCGAACCCACGAACGAGAGATCTGACCTGAGCCGAAGTCGGAGGCCCAACCGACTGAGCCACCCAGGCGCCCCTGAATTTCTTACACCAATAATGAAGCAGCAGAAAGAGAAATCAAGGAATTGATCCCATTTGCAATTGTACCAAGAACCATAAAATACCTAGGAATAAACCTAACCAAAGGGGTGAAAAATCTATACACTGAAAGCTATAGAAAGCCCATGAAAGAAATTCAAGAAGACACCAAAAAAATGGAAAGATATTCCACGCTCCTGGACTGGAAAAACAAATATTGTTGAAATGTCAATATCGCCCAAAGCAATCTACATATTCAGTGCACTCCCTATCAAAATAACACCCGCGTTCTTCACAGAGCTACAACAAACAATCCTAAAATTTGTATGGAACCAGAAAAGACCCCAAATAACCAAAGCAATCCTGGAAAAGAAAACCAAGGGACACCTAGGGGGCTCAGTAGGTTAAGTGTCCGACTTCAGCTCAGGTCATGAACCCATGTTTTGTGGGTTCAAGCCCCACGTCGGGCTCTGTGCTGACAGCTCAGAGCCTGGAGCTGCTTCTGATTCTGTGTCTCCCTCTCTCTCTGCCCTTCCCTGCTTGCACTCTGTCTCTATTTCTCAAAAATAAATAAAGATTTAGAAAAAAACAAAACAAAACAGAAAGCCAAAGCTGGAGGCATCATGATCCTGGACTTCAAGCTGTGCCACACAGCCGTCATCGTCCAGACAGTACGGCGCCGGCACAAAACAGACACTCAGATCAGGGGAACAGAATAGAGAACCTAGAAATGGACCCACAAACGTATGGCCGACTCCTCTTTGACAAAGCAGGAAAGAGTGTCCAGTGGAATGAAGACAGTCTCTTCAGCACGTGGTGCTGGGAAAACTGGACTGCGACGTGCAGAATGAACACAAAAATACACTCAAAATGGATGAAAACCTAAATGTAAGACAGGAAGCCATCAAAATTCTCAAGAAGGCAGGCACAGACCTCTTTGACCTTGGCCGCAGTAACTTGTTACTCAACACGTCTCCGGAGGCAAGGGAAACAAGCAAAGACGAAGTCTTGGGACCTCGTCAAAATAAAAAAGCTTCTGCACAGCAAAGAAAACAATCAGCAAAACTAAAAGGCAACCAACAGAATGGGAGGAGATATTTGCAAATGACATGTTGGATAAAGGGTTAGGATCCAAAATACATAAAGAACTTATCAAACTTGGGGCGCCCCGGGGGCTCGATCCGTTAAGCATCAGACTTCAGCTCAGGCCATGATCTCACAGCTAGAGTTCGAGCCCCGAGTCAGGCTCTGTGCCGACAGCTAGGAGCCTGGAGCCTGGAGCCTGCTTCCGATTCTGTGTCTCCCTCTCTCTGTCCCTCCCCTGCTCACACTCTGTCTCCATCGCTCAAAAATAAATAAATGTTAAAAAAATAAAGCATTTAAAGAACTGATCAAACTCAACACCCAAAAACAAATAATCCAGTGAAAAAGTGGGCAAAAGACATGAACAGACACTTTTCCAAAGAAGACATGCAGACACGTAACAGACACGTGAGAAGATTCCTCGTCGTCAGGGAGACACAGACCAAAACCACGTGTGACACCACCTCACGCCCGTCAGAGCGGCTACAACTAACTCAGAAAACAACAGGCGTCGGCAATGATGCGGAGAAAGGGCACCCTTCTGCGCGGCGGCTGGGAACACAGACTGGTGCAGCCGCTCTGGAAAACAGCGTGGAGGTTCCTCAAAAAATTAAAACTAGAGCTACCTACGGCCTGGCAGTTGCACTACTAGGTATTGATCCAAGGGATGCAGGGGCCCGCGCACCCCAATGTGTACAGCAGCGCTAGCAACAGTAGCCGAAGTATGGAAAGAGCCCAGATGCCCACCGATGGATGAGTGGATAAAGATGTGGTACGTATACGTGATGGAATATTACTTGGCAATAAAAAAAGAATGAAATCATACCGTTTGCAACAATGTGTGTTATGCTAAGTGAAATTAGTCAGAGAAAGACAAATATCATAGGACTTCACTCATATGAGGACTTTAAGACACAAAACAGATGAACATAAGGAAAGGGAAACAAAAATAATATAAAAACAGGGAGGGGACTGTTTAAAGAGATACTTAACTATGGAGAACAAACAGCGTTGCTGGGGGCTGGGGGGAGGGGCAGTAGAGGACACTCGTGGGGGGAGCGCTGGGGCTTGTGTGTCGGGACGAATCACCGGACTGTAGTCCTGAAATCAGTATTGCACTAGGTGCTAACTAACGTGGATGCAAAATTTAAATATATGTATAACTAAAAAATAAATGTATATATTATATATACATAAATATGTATTTAAAAATAAATTTAATAGAATGCCAGGTAATTCTAACATCTGTGCCATCTTGGCGTTTTCTCTCATTTGCTTTGAGTCTTTTCTGGTTCTTGGTATAACAAGTAAGTTTCAGTTGAAACCTGCACATTTTCTTACTGTTATGAGACTTCAGCTTTAAAAAAAAATTTTTTTTAATGTTTGTTTATTTTTGCGAGGGAGAGAGAGGGGGAGACGCAGAATCCGAAGCAGCTCCAGGCTCCGAGCTGTCCGCACAGAGCCCGACGCAGGGCTCGAACCCACGAACCTGAGATCACGGCCTGAGTCCCCCAGGCGCCGCGAGACTTTGGCTTTCACGCAGACCTTCTGTTTCCCCGGCTGGCTCCGGCTCGGCGCCCCCTGGGTACTGCCGGCTGACGAGAAGTTCAGGTTCCCCTTCTGAGGCCCCGAGTCGCTGTTGTGGGGGTGGGAGGTCTGGCCCTCACGGGTCCCCGCGGGTTCCCATGGGTCCCCACGGGTCCCTGCTCTGGTGGCTCGGTCCCCTACAGTCACGAAAGTCCTGACTCCCAGCAGGGCTCCTCTGACGCCACCCGCCTTGGAGGTGCGGGTGCCGGGTTCCCGGCGGCGGCGGCGGGGCCTGGCCTGGGGTCACTTCTGGCGGGAGGGCCGGAGCTCGGCTGCCCCGTCGGCGTAGCTGGATGGGAGTTGTGGGCTCACCCCTCCCCGCCGCGGGGGGCAGTGGCTGGGCTCCCGGCCGTCTCAGCTGGGGGGCGTGGGCTCGTGTGCGCGCGTCTGTCCGTGCCTGTGCGTGTCTGTGCACATGTGTCTGTGTGTGTGCACGCGTGTCTGTGTGCGTGTCTGTGCGTGGGCTCCTGTGTGTCTATGTGGGTACATGTGTGTGTGACTGTGTGCGTGTGTGTGTCTGTGCATGGGCTCCTGTGCGTGTGCATGTGTATGCCTGTGTGTTGGCGCGTGTGTGACTGCGAGTGTGAGTGTGCGCGTGCGCATGTGTGTCTGTGTGTGTCTGTGCGTGGGCTCCTGTGTGTGTGCACGTGTATGCCTGTGTGTTGGTGCGTGTGTGACTGTGTGCGAGTGTGTGTGTGCGTGCGCGTGTGCGTGTGTGGGCGTGTGTGTCTGTGTGCGCGCGCGTGTGTCAACTGGAGTAGCACAGTTATCGATCAGAAGGTTCTGCACGGAGCCCGCCCCTTTTCTGGCCCGAGCCTGTTGGCTCCGCGCTCAGTGGAGGACCCAGGAGGCGAGAGGAAAACTCAGCAGGGGGTCCCAGTCCCAAGGGCAGAGTTGCCTTCTGTGTGTTTGATATGTAATAATCAGGGTTTTAGCAGAAGGAATAGGAAAAGGTACATTTACACCATCTTCCCTGAGTACAAATTCTAAGAGTGGTTTTTATTTTTAAATGGGGGAAATCTTTTAAAGAATATTATTCTATAACACATGAAAATGATGTGAAATTCAAATTCCAGTGCCTACAAAGTTTTATTGGAAAACGGCCTCACCCGTTGACACTTTGTCTCCACTTCTACACAGTAAGAGACGTCACTGTTGCGGAGCCAAAAGTATTGACTATCACCTTTACCGAAAGGTTTTTCTGGATTAAGATCCAAACTATTTTAAAAACTTTTTTTAATGTTTACTTATTTATTTATTTTTAAATTTTAATGTTTACTTATTTTTGAGAGAGGGAGAGGCTTGTGTGGATGGGGGAGGCACAGAGAGAGAGCATGTGCGAGCAGGGGACAGAGGCCCAGAGGCAGGCTCTGTGCTGACCGCAGGGAGCCCGACGTGGGGCTCAAGGTCAGGAACCGTGCGAGATCGTGACCTCAGCTGAAGTCAGACGCTTAATGGACCAAACCACACAGGTGCCCCAAGAATGTTTTTTAAAAACAAGCAAAGAGAGGGGGCACCTGGTGGCCTGTGGGTTGAGCATCCGCTTTTGATTTTGGCTCAGGTCATGATCCCAGGGTTGTGGGGTCGAGCCCCATGCCAGGCTCTGTGCTGCGTGTGGATTCTCTCTTCCCTCCCTCTCTCTCTCCCTCTGCCCCTTCCCTGCTCCCACTCTGAAAAAGAAAAGTCAAAACTGAAAATCAATGAGGAAAGGAAACAACCTGTTCAGAGTGTGGGCGAGAGCCCGGAATAGGTATTCCCAGACAAGGAGGTGTGCGCAGGGGTGCGGCCCTTCTGTCTCCTCGCCGGGGACCCCGGTTCTGACGACAGCCAGGCTCCCGAGGCCCGTCCGCCGCCTGCCTGTGGAGCCACCAGGCCCCCCAGCTGTGTCCCCGGCCGCGGGGCGGGAGCCGTCGGGGGTGGGGAGCCGGGCTTGTGCCTGACCAGGGCTCTGGGCGCCTTGAAGGCTTCCGGTCCACCTCCAGGATCCTGAGATGCTGGTCTTTGACGGTTTTGTCAAGTTTTAGGATTGTTCTTTGGGGAGAACAGTTGAAATATGTTGTAGTAGGTTGTTTCAGGGAAGAGAAAAGGGGGAATTAAAGGCTCAGCTTCTGGGTTCAGCACCCGTTCGGGAAGCGTGCAGGTCAGCGCGGGGAGAAAGCCTTGAATGTTGGAGTAAAACGTCCCCGAGGGAAGGGTGAGCGCAAGCGCCCGCGGTGACAAATGGGAAAATACACCTACCGCAGCACACGCTGAGGACATGTTTTAGAGGATTGGATAAGGCCTCAGAAAGAACTCACACCGATGGGTGTAGGATTGCGTAGCGTCGCTGAATTTTGCAAGAACATGTTGTCCAAACCCAAATCTGTTCTTAAATTACTCTGGAGTGGAAGTAAAATTGGGACTGACTCTGATAGGTGGGGTCTCCAAAGGCCCACGGCGTTGTTCTCAAAAAGCCGTAAAGCGGGGGCGCCTGGGTGACTCCGTCAGTTAAGCATTCGACTCCTGCTTTCGGCTCAGGTTATGATCTTGCGGTTTGTGAGTTCGAGCCCTGCTTCGGGCTATGTGCTGACGGCGCAGAGCTGGCTTAGAATTCTCTCTCTCTCACCTTCCTCCCACCCACCCCCAAAGAAACAACAGTGGAGGCGTGTGGCCCAGTGAAAGGGAGCAGAGCACTCCCCACGGCTGGTGACTGTCCGTGCAGCAGCCGGCGCCGGAGCAGGACAGGGGGAGACCAGGGTGATGTCCTATGCAGAAAAGCGCACGGGGTGGAGGGAGGCCGAGCCAGGGGCGTGGGGTGCGGGCGACCTTAGCCAGGGAGTCAGGGCCCAAGTGAGCGGAGGAGCAGTCAGTTCCCAGAGAAGGTTGTGGAAGAATAAAAATAACCATAACTTTTAACAATATTAAAACATTTTTATTTTTGAGACACGTAACTTGTTCACAGCCCCATGGTGACGGGGCCACCGAGGATGGGGGGGGCAAGACAACCAGGTTTCATCAATTTATATCAAATGACCTTAGTGAAGTGTTAAGTGCATAAAAGACATAAATGCATTCAGGTGTACAGTTAGTC
>NC_043702.1:175102018-175105508 GCF_006229205.1 Suricata suricatta | reverse complement strand
ACCCGTGTCTGTGCCCCCCGTGCCCGTGCCTGTGCCCCTCCACACCCGTGTCTGTGCCCCCGCACCCGTGCCTGTGCCCTCCCACACCCGTGTCTGTGCCCCGCATGCCCGTGTCTGTGCCCCCCGTGCCCGTGCCTGTGCCCCCTGTGCCCCCACTGTCCCAGGCTGCGTGCTGCACCCTCACCATGTGCTGAACTTCTCCAGGAGCTGGGGGGCCCTTCCTTCCCTCCAAGGCTGTCTGTCTTCCAGTCACACATCCTGGCATTTGAAGAGTTTAAATGACACAGCCACCGTGCTCCCTCCCTGTCCTGGTCCGCCTGCCCTGTCCTCAGACACATTGTCCTCTTTTTCTATTTTTTTTTTTTTTATAGTTTATTTTAGAGACAGAGACAGAGCACGAGTTGGGGAGGGGCAGAGAGACAGGGACACACAGAATCTGAAGCAGCTCCGAGCTCTGAGCTGTCAGCACAGAGCCCGACCCGGGGCTTGAACCCACAACCATGAGATCATGACCTGAGCCTAAGCCGAACACTCAACGGACCGAGCCACCCAGGCGCCCCAGACACGCCGCACTCTTGAGACCTTGGGGAGAAGAGGCCCCGGCGCCCACAGCTGCCTCCACACCCTGCAGCCCGGCCCGTTTGCCTCTCGGAAGACACCAAAGTCCCCGTGTGTCCCGGGTCTGGGGGGCCGAAGCATGAGGCAGCCAGTGGCCTCCCCACGTCTCCTCTGGACCCGGAGCGCACAGGACAGGACTCGCCCGGAGGTTCCGGCCCGGCAGGGCTGGCGCTGGCTCTCCCTGGCATTCCGGAGAAGGATCCGGGAGCATTTAAGCCACGGGCCGTCACCTTGAATAAGCGTTGGCATGACTCACGTGTTTGGGCGTTGACCCCTCCATGTGGCCAGCGTCCCCAGCCCTGCTTTGTGAGCTGAGAGCCCCGCCGGCCGGAGCAGCTTCCGTTCGGCTCGCCTTCCCGGCGCTCCGGGCCGCGGTCCGTGCCACTTCGAGAGAGCCCTCCACTGAAGGTCAGGAAGGCAGCGGCCAGGCCTCTTCTGGGAGCCTCCCACTCCCCAGGGCTGGCGCTGCCCTTCGTGGCAGTGAACGTGGACCCCTGTTCCTTTGTCTTTATTTAAAAAAATGTTGAAGCAGGCTTCATGTCCAGCACAGAGCTCGATGCGGGGCTTGACCTCATGACCCTGAGGCCTAGACAGGAGTTGGACGCTCAAGTGACTGAGCTCTCAGGGGCCCCTGCGTTGTTCCTTTAAATAACTTCATTTATTGGGGTGCCTGGGTGGCTCAGTCCGTCAAGCATCTGACTCTTGGTTTCTGCTCGGGTCACAGTGTCTTGAGTCGTGGGTTCGAGCCCCGTGTTGGGCTCTTTGTTGGCAGCATAAAACCGCCTGGGAGTCTTTGTCTGCCCCTTCCCTGCTTGTGCTCACGTTCTTTCTCTTCAAAGAAACAGATTTTAAGGAGATAAGTAATTTTATTAGTAGGGCTCCCGGCTTGTGGAGCGTGTCCCTCTTTTTTGTTTTTTATTTTTTCATTTTTTTTATATTTGAGAAACAAACAGCATGAGCGGGGGAGGGGCAGAGAGCAAGGGGGACACACAGAATCCGAAGCAGCTCCAGGCTCTGAGCTAGCTGTCGGCACAGAGCCCATGAACGGCGAGATCATGCCCTGAGTCAAAGTCAGACGCCCAACTGACTGGGCCCCCCAGGCGCCCCATGGAGTGGGTCGCTCTTGATCCCGGAGTTGTGAGCTCCAGCCCCATGTTGGTTGCAGAGATTGCCTAAATAAATATTTACAAATAATAAGTAATTAGGTTTATTAGAGCCAAACTATTTAAATAATTTTATTTGTTTCATCCTTTGGTTGATGAGAAAAATACATTACAAAATACATTATACAGAGGACAGCTCACAGTACACGTTACTGGAAACAATCTACACCCAGTCAGGGCCGCTGTGAGTCCCACGCTCTCCGGGAGGTCTCTCCCCACACCCCCAGCCCGGGGGGCCCTCCGCGGGCCGGCACCCAGCTCAGGCGGGCAGCCTGTCGTGCGCCGGCAGCGGCGGGACTTGGGACCTAAGCGACACCGGAGATGGCCGTGGGCGCCCGCAGCAGAGCCGCGTGTCGGGAGCCTGGACCCAGGGCGGCCGCCCGCAGGCCCGCAGGACGCACCGGCCTCGCCCGGCCCCGCACCCAGTCTGCAGGCAGGCGGCCCCACGAGGCCACCCTGGCCTGCCCCGACCAGCAGTTCCCTGGGTGGGGGCCTGGGCGCAGAACGAGCCCCCGGAAGCTGACCTTTCCAGCAGGACCCGGAAGGCGAGTGGCTTCGGAGAAGCCGGCATTCTCCCAGCCAGACCGTGGGCTTCGGAGCTGGGCCCCGATGAAGCCGGGGCTGCTTCCCCCGGGCAGGGGGGCAGGGAGCACCTCGTCCCCCACCCCCTCGACTCATCTGAAAGCAATTCTCCGAAGCGGCCTCGTAAGTCTGTCTGTCTCTGAGACATTTGGAAACATCTAAGACTAGGGAGGAAAAGTCCTAAAAACCAAGGTCATCGGCTCCGCCAGGCTCCGCATTCCGAGGCGGGCAGGCGCGGGCGGCCTCCGGAGACCTGGGGCCGAGCCCAGTGCTGCAGCCTCTCCTCCCCCGGCCCTGGGGCCCCGCCCCTCCCCCACCGCCAGGGTGGCACATGGGAGGGGCTGGGGGGGCGGGAGGTGGGAAGAAAAAGAAAGATGAGTCAAGACCAGCATCTTCAAATTAACAAACTGTAATTGTTTTCCCAAAGATACATTTTTTCATACACATCCATCATACACTGTAACCAAAAAAAGCAGTGTACATGAAATAAGAGAAAATAAATTAAAAACCCACAGCATAGGTAAGGAGGCTCTAGTCTGGAGCACAGCTGAGTTTCCAGCAATGTAAGGAGGCTCGGAAGTTTCTTTGATAAGAATGCCTGCGAGCAGGGGCCCCAGCCAGGCGGGCGGTCGGTCAGTCTTGAGTACTTGAGACAGTTCTGTGTGTGTGTTCCCTGCGTGTGGGATAGTGTCACTGTCCTGCAAGAGGCAGAGCTATGTCACGTCCGGGAAAATGAGGGAGGGAACCACAGAGGCAGCGTGAGATCCGGATACAGCATTCAAAGGTAATTGGTCCAGTGGCACCTGGGGAGGAGGGCGGGCGGCTCCCAGGGCTTAGCCATCTTCCTTGGGGGGTGTGTACCAGCCTGCAGAGAGAGCAAGGGGACCATCACCGGGTGGAGGCGCGAGCCCCCCCTCCCGGCCCCCATCACCGAGGGCGCCTCTGGGGTCCCGCGGACACAGGCGGTGGCCGGGTGCTGGGAAACTGCCCGCCGGAGGCCCGAGACAGCCGGTGAGACCAGCACGCTGGGAGGGGGGGCGGTGCTGCTCCGGCTCCCGGGGGCGGGCGGGGGCGGGCGCCGTGGGGGGGGGAATGGGCCCACAGCGGTGGCGGACAAGAAGTGCTCC
>NC_043702.1:175096880-175101918 GCF_006229205.1 Suricata suricatta | reverse complement strand
GGGGTCCGTGTGCGAGGGGTCCGTGTGCGAGGGGTCCGTGTGCGAGGGGTCCGTGTGTGAGGGGTCCGTGTGCGTGGGGTCCCGCCATGTGCGCGGGGTTCCCTGTGTGCGAGGGCTCCGTGTGCGAGGGGTCTGTATGCGTGGGGTCCATGTGTAAGGGGTCCCGCCGTGTGCGAGGGGTCCCCTTGTGTGCACGCTTCGTGTCTGGTGAGCCTCTCAGATCACGCCCAAGGCCCCCGGGGCTTCCAGGACAGTCTGCCCTACGGATGTCGGCCATGTCTTCGCCCGTCCGCCCGGCTCCCGGCAGCCCTGTGGGGAGTTGGGGCCCGAGTCCAGCCAGGGAGTCGTGTCTCAGGAGGCCCAGTGCCCGTCCCCACACGCCGAGCGTGGCCCTGGCTCCAGCCCCGTGTCTGCGGGCTTTGTGACCCCTGTCCCCCGGGGCGCTCCTTGTCCCCCTCCTTGCCCTGCGGTCACCGGACATTATGCCCTGTTGTGTTCTTACTGTACCTGCTGAGCTGTGAGCTTCATGGCCAAGCACACCCCTCACCCACATTTGTGGGGTGCCTGATGTGGGCCCCCGAGAACAAGCGAGGTCTGTGTCTTTCACCTCTGGGGCTCTGCACCCGCTCACCGCAGACCTGCCAGTGTGGCACGCAGGTGACAGGGCTTGGAGGTCACTGCTGTCAACGTTGGATTTCCACCGGGATATGCCCTCAGCTCCCCGGGTACAAACAAGGTCCCAGGAAGAGACGGCCCTGAGTGCCCAGCACTGGCCCAACGCGTGGTACCGTGGGGACCGGGAGCCTCCGCTGTTCGGAGGGTTATGTGAGGCCGCACCCCTGCACGTGGTGGGGTGAGTGCTTCTCCAGGGGTACATCCGGGACGGGACGGGCGCCCCTTCACCCCAGAGCCGTGGTCGCCGACCTCGGTGTCCTGTGTCCTGTCTCCGGCTGCTCGGCCGGCTGGTGGACATGCCCAGCACTGGGGGAGGGGCCGCTGGCGGCTGGCGGGTGGGGGTCGGGCGTGAGGCCGAGGTGCCTGCGGTTGAGCCGGGCCTTCTGTCTTAGGAAGGCAGCCTGCGCGCTGCGATGTGTCTGTGGCGACGTGCCTGCTCTGGGGACTGGTGACAATCACGTAGATTTCCTTCTGAAACTTAATTTCACCAACAGCTGAAACAGGGTTGTTGTGTTTCTCTCTTACATCATAACAACTCTTGGCTTGGAGTCACTGCTGGGAACTGGGGTCTGGGGACAGCGCAGCGTCTGAGCAGGGCCTCCCTGGCGTGGCGGGAGGCTCCGGCCGGCTCGCTCTGCACAGCGGTCGGTCCAGCGCCTTTGCCGTGGGGACCGGTCCTGCGACGGGCTCCATCCCCCCAACCCCTGCATGTGCCCCGCCTATGGGTGTGGCCCGTCCACACGGGGCTGGGATGCGGCGGGTGCGGCCCGCCACAGCCTCACATCCGTTCAGGGAGATGCGCGGCGCAGGGGAGGCCGCCCCGTCCCTTCCGTCCGGCGTGTGTGCCGAGCAGGCCTGTGCGGGGGCCCCCTCAGATGGGACTCGGTGTCGCGATGCTTGTGCACCTGTGGGAAGGGACAGGGCGGTGTGATGAAGGGCCGTCACTTCTTCAGACGCTGCTTAGGGAGGCGTCTCTGAGAAGCAGCATCTCCGTTGAGGTCTAGATGACAGGTCAGAGCCAAGTATGTGAAGACCAGGGAGAACATTCCAGAACATTCCAGGCAGAGGGAGCACGTGCAGAGGCCCCAGTGTGTGACTTGGCAGGTGAGGGGAGAGCGGGCGCAGGGGGTGTGTGTGGGGGGAGGGTCAGGTCACGGCCTCCGGAGCTGCAGGGGGGGGGGACTAAGCACAGTGGGGAGCCTCGGCAGGCTCTACTCAGGAATGATGGCGTCTGAGCTCCCGAGGGAGAGGCGGCCGCGGGCCCGCACGTGCGGTGAGGCCGCCTCCTGGAGGTGACCGGCTGAGCGTCGTCCTGTGCGGCGGTCACCTCCATGCGAGATTCCCGACGGCGCCTCGGGCCGCACACCTGGACGAGGCCCGTGGAGTCCTTACTGCACCCGAGGTGGAGTGGGCGTGTGTGGGCTCGGGGGCAGGGGCGCGGCAGGCGTGTCCACCTGGAGGGAGGGTCCTGGCAGGACTGGGGCTTCTCTGGCGGTGGGCAGACTTTGCCTGCCGGGCGCTGGGAGGGGCGGGGCTCCGGGCAGGTGCTGCCCTGGTCCCGGGAGGGGCGTGTCTTCGCGGCTCCCCACCTGCCCACCGCAGCGGCCCCGGCCTGTGCAGTGTGGGAGGGTCCCCTCCTGCACCCCTTGATGGCCCCTGCAGCGAGGGACGCAGGCGGCTGGGGGTCTGGAGGCTGAGATGCGAAGGGTACTGTCTGCTCGGTGGTGTCTCTGGGGCAGGACCGGCGCCTGAGGGGGCGGGGGCGGCACCATCTGCTTTCCAGCTCGGACACCGCTCACTCCTAACACCAGGGGACCCCCTGCGCGACTGAGACCTGGCGCACAGCCTTGTACGCGGTTCCCATGGAAACCTGGGGTGTCGCCTGACCGCCAGGGAAAGGAGCCTGGACGCGCTTGGCCCTGGCGGTGGGGCAGGGGTGGGGGCCGTGTTTGGGAACTCTGCCAGCAGACCCAGGCTCCGAGGCTGTCCCCCTCTCTGTGCGGTGGTGGCCCGCGGCTGGCCTGGTGGATGCGGTCACCGCACATGGACCCCAGAGTGACCTGTGACCGGAAAGGCTGTAGGATGAGTGGTCCGCAGCCTTTTCAAATCTTGATGAGCACGTGGGGCTGAGCGGTGGTTAGCAGGGTTTGGGGTGCGCTTGAACATGGGGGGGTGGTGCCACGGGGAGTCACCGAGGCCCTCTCCGTCCCCTGTGCTGGGGGTGGGGCCTGGCCCTCCTGCTCTTGGCGACCCCATCTCTCCCCTGCTCCCCCTCCGCCCCCAGAGGCCCCTCCCTTGCCCTGCCACTGAGGGGGTGCTTCTGGGACCTGCCGGCTGCCGGAGGGGAGGTGCAGCTGCTGGTGACCAGTGTCATCTCTCGGGCCCCCTGCCTCTGGTCTGTGCCCATCACTGAGGTGCGGGCCACGGGGCCTCCCCGGGAGCACGTGCTGGCGCCCCTCCCGCCTGGTCCGGGGTCGGGCAGGCAGGTGAGCTGTGGCCGGGGGCCACCCTGGGGTCACGGCCACCTGGAGCAGGTGCCTGCGGAGGTCTGGGGCGCGGGGCTCCTTTCTCCTGCCACCGCCGCCGGACTCTCGCTTCTCTGTCGCCACGTCCTCCCGGGACCCCCCGGCGCCCTCTCTGGGCCCTGACCGCCAGCTGCTGAACGCTGTCCTCTCACTCACCCGCCCCTCAGCCAGGTGCTGGCTGCCGGCCAGGGCGACGCCTGGGCTGTGGTCATGTTCGTCGACTTCAGCCGCTTGGCCGCCCTCCCCGAGCGGTCCCTGCACAGCCTGGACAGTGACAGCGTCTGGGCCCTCCTCCCTCTGGCTCAGCCGCTCCTGCTGGAGAAAAGCTAGGCGCCCTCCACACTCCTGAGATGCAGGGGCCTCGGCAGGGGGCAGCTGAGGGGCGGTGGGGGGGTGGGGGGGTTGAGGGGCCCTGGGGGGTGATAGGAGGGGCAGCCGAGGGGCGGCGGGGGGCCTCAGGGTACCTTTCAGGGGTCTTCTTTGACTCTCACCCCAGTTTTCAGGTCTGCTTCTTACATATTTGCTGAGTGCCTGAGGGGCCGCAGGGGCTTCCCGAGGGCCGAGTTCTGTGGGCACAGGGGTGCTCCCCCACTTTTGCCAGAACTGCCCAGCTTTTGTCTGTTTTGTGTACAGAGTTTCACTTGATTTCGTGGGGAAAGGGTTCTGTCTAAAGGAAAAGCAGAAGCAGGATGGGTGAACGCCGGACAGGGGGCCCCTGACGTCCTGCTTCTTTAGGTCCAGACACCTGTCGGGGCCTCAGTTTCCACGTCCTCGGGATGGAGAGGCCCCCTCTTGGTCTTGGTCCTTGGCCATCTGTTGAGGTCAGGGTTAGGTGAAGCGGGGGGTGGGGGTCAGGAGGAGAAACCCTGGAGCAGGATGGAGAGGCGCTCCCCAGAGCAGCGGCCCCCGGCCACGAGCACCACCCAGAGGTCGCCTTGGGTCACTGCATGCAGAGCCGCTGCGGGCCGGGCCCCGGGGAGTGACAGCCCCCCCCCTCCCCCGCCGCAGGCAGGTGCGCGAGTCCCCCTTTAAGGACAAGGAGAATAAGGCTCAGAAAAGTGAAAGCCACGTCCTCCCTTTGGTAAGAACGAAGCAGCGCAGCCGGGACAGTCCCGAGCTCCTGCTCTGGGAGCCCAGGGTCAGGCCCACGGGAGGCCCGGGCTGGGGGCCCGATGGCGGGGCCTGAGTCCAGGAAGGGCTCCCAGGGGGTGGGTTTCTGGCCAGAGGGCAGCCTCCACCCTGCAGCCAGAACTCCGGAGCAGAACTGAACAAACACCATCGTCTGTCCCCAGAATTTCCCACGGGACGACGTAAAATCCCAGATCCCGGCAATAATTTTAGGGACGATAATAGGCCTACTTTTACAGGCTCTGTTTTTGTGCCGCCCCCCGCATTTCTTCCCCGGGACCCCCCGCATTTCCTGTCCGGCCCCCCCCACCACATATTTCTTGTCCGGGGCCTGATTGGTGCCACCGTGCCTCCCTGGTTGTGTTTCGAGGGAGTTGGAGTTTGGACCCCAACACCCATCGCATCCTCAAAGGGAAAATCTCTGGTGCTTTGAACTTAGAGGTGCCTGCCCCATGTCTGTCTGTGCGCCCCAAACCCGTGTCTGTGCCCCCACACCCCGTGTCTGTGCCCCTCACACCCGTGTCTGTGCCCCCCACACCCGTGCCTGTGCCCCCCGCACACCCGTGCCTGTGCCCCTCCACACCCATGCCTGTGCCCCCACACCCGTGTCTGTACCCCCGCACACTCGTGCCTGTGCCCCCACACCCGTGCCTGTGCCTCCACACCCGTGCCTGTGCCCCCACACCCGTGCCTGTGCCTCCACACCCGTG
>NC_043702.1:175091334-175096780 GCF_006229205.1 Suricata suricatta | reverse complement strand
AGCTGAAGCTGCTCGAGTCCATCTTCCACCGCGGCCACGAGCGCTTCCGCATTGCCAGCGCCTGCCTGGACGAGCTGAGCTGCGAGTTCCTGCTGGCCGGGGCCGGAGGGCCCGGGGCGGGAGCCGCGCCCGGACCGCATCTGCCCCCGCGGGGGTCGGTGCCGGGGGAGCCCGTCCGCATCCACTGCAACATCACGGTGAGGACCCCTGCGCGGCCCCCGGTCAGCGACCCGGGGTCGCCACACACCGCACAGCTCTTGGCTCTCCGAAGACCGGGCAGGCCGAGAGCCCCCCCCCCCCCGTCGGGGCCCAGCGGCCGCCCCGCGGGTCACTCTCGCCGCCGCCGTCGGAGGTTGTGCACCCGGCGTCCGCCGCGCACCTCGACATATGGCGCCTCGACCGGCCCACATCCCCGCGGGCCGTGACCTGGCCACCTGCGGAGGCCTCTTCCTTCCCGTGCTGTCACCTCAGGGTTCCAGGCCTGTGCCCTGAGCTCAGCCGCGGGGACCCACCTGGCCTGGAACTCCATCCCGTGATGCCCCCTTGTCGGTAGTGCCTGTGACTTAGGACGTTGCCACCTGTGGGAACCCTGCCCAGGCACCTCTCCCGAAGCCCCCGCTTTGCTCCCTGAATTTTTATCAAGGAGCAGTTCGCAGGCCACGGACTCTTCTCTGCCTCGGTCTTCCTGTGATTCTGGCGTCACCTCTAACTCTCCTCCTTTTGCCCCAGCCGGTAGCAGACCCGCCACTCCCTCCGGTCCCCTCGGAAATCTCCGCTTGCCCTTCCCGGCAGCGGCGGTGGTGACTGAGGCCGGCCCCCTTGGCCCCGAGCAGCGACAGCCCCTTCTCTGCCCAGTGAGCAGCCCGGCTCACGAGGCTCACCCAGGAGATTCCCTGCAGGCCTCCTGCCCGAGTGTCCTCAGGCCCGCCGCGAAGGGGGCAGCGCCTGAGGACGGGGAGTGCCCGGAGCTGCTGGGACAGCGTCCTGCCCGCCCAGCGCCGCCGGCGGTTAGTTAGGAGCCCGGGGCTCTGTCGGCAGGCCATCTGCAGGTGGGAGGCGTGCAGGGAGCACTGACCTGTGAACCGGCTGGTACTTGGGAGCCTGGGTCCAGTGTCCACGGGTCTGGTGTCCTGTCCCTTTTCCTTCATCCCACCAGGTCAAGGTGTGCTGAGCCTCAGCCCGGGGTGGATGGTGCCCCCCAAAACGCATGTGTCCCATTTTTTCTTTCGTTTTCCTATTAAAAAGTTGAGGTTAGAGGACCCGGTGTGGTTCAGTGAGGTGAAGACTTGAGCATCTTTCATAATCGCTCTCCTCCCGCATTGAGGATTAGTGCTCCACGGAGCTAAGACCCCAGCAGGAGACGGTCCTGAAGGGCAGGCATGCCCCCTCTTAGCGGCCTGTCTTTGTCCCCGGAAGGAAGCGAGGTCGGAAGGCTCAGTCAGACTCCCTGTGGCCCAAGTAAAGGAGACTTGGCCTGAACTGGGCCCCAGTTTTGGGCAGAGGGGGTGTCTGGTCAGGCTGCACTCGGCGAGTCGGCTCAGCCGCGTGGGTCCTTCTCCCAGTGGCCTCGTGGGGCCTGGAGCCCGCGACTGCCCTGAGGGAGACGGAGAGCCGGCCCGGCGGCAGTCCCGTGGGGAGTGACCGGGTTGGGGGGTCCTGCTGCCGGCCTCCTACCAGTGGGTTCTGGAGATTCCGCCTGGTTCGCGGTTCTCCTTCCCCAGCGGAGCCAAACGTGACCGCAGCCTTCACTTCACTTCGGCACGGCTGTGCCCTGGGGGTCCCTTCCCGAGCGCCTGGCGGGACCTGAGAAGCAGAGGGCCGGGGGGCGCCGTGTGGGGTGCAGGAGAGGCGGCTGGGCTGCGCCTCTGACGCTCTCCTCCCAGGAAAGAAAGAAGAGCGTGGCGGCTGTCGACACAAGGTCCTCTCGGGGACTCGTCCTGGTCTGGGATTTGTCAGGAAGCTGCTTGTTGGAAGCCGATCTGCCGAGCTGGGCTTTTGTTGGGGACCAGAAACCGTGGGGAACAGAAAGCAGGCGAGGTCTCCCCGTCGCGGGGTCCCGTGCTGATCGCTCTCTCTGCTCTTTTCCCTCAGGAGTCCTACCCCGCTGTGCCCCCCATCTGGTCGGTGGAGTCCGATGACCCAAACCTGGCCGCTGTCTTGGAGAGGCTGGTGGACATAAAGAAAGGGAATACTCTGGTGAGGGGCCGGGCTGCCGGGCCGAGGGCACGAGGCCCATGTCCTGGAGATCTCTGTGAGCTGGTCACGTGTCTGGGGGGGGGTTAGTGCAGGAGGCCCAGTACTTGGGGGCGGACTCCCGGCAGGGGAGGGAGAGCCTTGCCTCAAACCCGGGACTGGCCCCGGGCCCCCGCCCCACGCCCCCAGCCACTAGGTCCCGGATGGGGGTTTGGGAGCTCATCCACCCACGGGCCAGACTGGGGTGGGGGCGGGGTGTCTGACGTCACTGTGGTCCCCTTGCCCAGCTCCTGCAGCACCTGAAGAGGATCATCTCCGACCTGTGCAAGCTCTATAACCTCCCTCAGCACCCGGACGTGGAGATGCTGGACCAGCCCCTGCCGGCCGAGCAGGTGAGCCCGGGGCGCTGGGCAGTGCCCACTGCTGACCTCGACGCCCCCGCACGGTCTCTCCGCACCTGCCGCTGCTCCACGCACTGCACGGAGCGCGGCTCTTGGCTCTGGTCCTGCCCACGGGATGTAGCCGAATGGGGCACCGGTGGCCACGCCTCCCTTGTGAGAGCCCCCCCCGAGGGCAGCATCCTCCGTGTCGAGGGGAAGGGAGGTCTTTACTGTCAGCGGTAGCAGTCGGTGCCGCCCCGGGCCCAGGCTTCCGGGAGAGCCAACAGCTGGGCTCAGTCTAGAGATAGTTGAGTCACGGAGAGGGTCTTCGGGCCGGGACCTGGGAGGGGGTCATGCAGCCGCTGTCCTCGCAACGTTCGCCTGTGGCAGCAGGAGGAGGACGGTCCTGTCGTGAGGTCACTCCCTGGGCTGCGGCTCCCTCCTGAGCGGCTGGTGGCACGGGGGCAGGCACCCAGCCGCCAGCCCCAGGGCTCCGGGGCCGAGGCCGCAGGCCACGTGCTGGGAGGCCACTGAGGCTCTGATCGCTGTCCTTCCCTCCCGGCCGCAGTGCACACAGGAGGACGTGTCTTCAGAAGATGAAGATGAGGAGATGCCTGAGGTAGGGTTGCGTCTGGGGCAGCATCAGCAAGAAGCTCTTTGTCGGCAGTGCTGAGCACCTGCTGTATACAGTGCTCCAGTCTAGGCTGGGAAGAGAAGGGACTAGGGACAGATGGACTGACCCGGAGGACCAGCCATGGTCGTAGCAGACAGGCGCCCCCGAGCACTGAAGGCAGCGAATCGCTCTGATCTTGAAGCCCGATAGTCAACAAGATGGGTTTGGGGGCCCTTGGCGGCAGACCTGAGCTCACACCCCGCACCCCTGGGGGGGGGTCTGAGCCCCTCCCCCCCGAGCCGCACTTGCCTCGTTTCTGAGGCAGGATCGGAACCCCAGTGCAGGTGGGTGTCGTGAAGGGGGAGCGCGGGGCTGGGTGTAACGCGCTCCCCGAGGTCTGTGACGGGTGCCAAGCGATTCTGGCCAATTTCCTGGAAGCAGAGGCTCTTCTGCAAAGAGTGACGTGACGGTTGAGAACTTGCGCTTCAGAGCTGCGCGGACCGTGACTCGCGTCTTAGCTCCGTTGAGGGTTGTGTAGCTTTGGGTGTGACGGTAAACCTCAGTAGGCCTCTGCTTGCTTGTCTGTGAAATGGGAGCAACAACAGAACAGCAGCACAGCGATCGCAAGGAGGCAGCGAGCCGGGGCGTGCGGGGTCCGGTGCAGGGTCCGGCGCGGCGCTGGCGCGCGGTCAGTGTCCGCGGGTCCCCTTGGCTGCGGTCATAATTAGGTCACTAGTGCCTGGGATGTGCTAGAGCGGGGACGTCACTCGATGACACCGGCTTCTGTTCCAGGGTAGCTCCACTAGGGCCTCGGGCCCACAGAGGGGTCGTGTGTGACGCCTATCCTCTGGGCCACAGGCCTCTCTGCCACCCCGCCCACGGCAAGCTCACTGGCCACCAGAGGGGCCACTTCTCCCCGTGGCCTCCGCCACCTCCCGTGTTCCCCTCAGCGGTGGGCGCCTCCGCAGACCTGACCCCGGCCCTGCACCCACAGAGAGGGTGGGAGATGGCGACCCAAGTCCTCACAACTCCCGGCAACTGTGGCGACCTGATGAGAAGTGACTCTGAGTCACGGCGTCAGGCCAGGACCTACAGAGGAGCCGTTGCTGCCAAGGGACAGTGTTAGGGACAGCTGGAACAGGGTCGGTCTCGGGGACAAGACAGCCGAGTCCCTGCTTGCCTTCCTGCGTCCTCGCAGGCTCTTGCGTGAGACTGACTAGATTCCTTTGGCGGGCGCGGGGCCGGGGTGCTCTGGACCCAGAGCCGGCCGTGGCCACAGCCTGCCCGACCGACCACCGCCCCACCCCCAGCGGCCGCGGGCCGGGTGGTGCAGGGCAGGCGGCGGCCCCTCGGCCTGACCCGTGTTGGTTCTCTCCTGTTCTCCGCCTCGCTGCCCCACGCCTCCCCAGGACACGGAAGACCTAGATCACTATGAAATGAAAGAGGAGGAGCCAGCTGAGGGCAAGAAATCCGAAGATGATGGCATTGGGAAGGAAAACTTGGCCATACTGGAGAAGATTAAAAAGAACCAGAGGCAAGATTACTTAAATGTACGTGCCTTCCAGGGCGGGGCTGGGCCGGGGGGCTGGTGGGTCCTGCCGGGAGGTTGGGTGGTGGTGTGGACCTGTCGGGGAGCAGACCCTTTCTTTGGGTGGGCTGGTCGCGGGCACCCGCCAGGCCACCCTCCTGTCTCGGGCGGGCGGGCGAGTGCCGGACGCCGCCTCCTCTCCCCGCAGGGGGCGGTGTCTGGCTCGGTGCAGGCCACTGACCGGCTGATGAAGGAGCTCAGGGACATATACCGGTCACAGAGCTTCAAAGGCGGTGAGTGCGGGCGCTGGGCCACCCGGGCGGTTCGGTCCGGGCACGGTCCCACAGTTCGTGGGTTTGGGCCCCGCACCGGGCTCTGCGCTGAGGGGGGGGCCTGCGTGGGATTCTCCCTCTCCCTCCCCTCTGCCCTCCTCCGACTCGTGGACGTGTCCTTCTTCTGTTTTTTGTTCTCAAAATAAATGAACTTCATCACGGGCGAACCGGGAGCCTTGCTCTGTGCTCCGCCGGGTGGGCGACGGTGTGCGTTGGGGGCCATCCCCGGCCCTCCTGACCGCGCTGCCGCCTCCCCTCCTTCCAGGAAACTATGCAGTCGAACTTGTCAACGACAGTCTGTATGATTGGAACGTCAAACTCCTCAAGTGCGTGGGGGCGGGGCGGCCGGCGGGGGCCGTGGGGGCGGTCAGTGGGGGCGGGGCGGCCGGCGGGGGCCGTG
>NC_043702.1:175087658-175091234 GCF_006229205.1 Suricata suricatta | reverse complement strand
CCAACCACTGCCTATGGCCCAGCCGGGGTGGGCGCCGCCTGCCGCGGTGGCCCTGGCCCTCGCTAGGTGGCACTGTCGCCGAGGGCCGAGCGGCGCGGGGGCGGGGGTGGTAGGCCGGCCTGGCTTCCGCCGAGGGCGCAGGTCAGCCTGTGCTGGGCCTCTGGCCACCTTCCTCCCACCCGGACTAGAAAAAGGGCCGTCTGGAGTGGGCTGCGGGCCCTGGCGCCGGGTGCTGGGCGCCTCGCCTGTCGAGCCGTTGGTGGTTGCTCTGGGTGTTTAACGGTGATCGAGACGGAGTTCTGGCCTTCCTGGGGCCCGTGACTTCCTTAGGGGAGCTGAGCGCTTAGCTACACGTCACTCTTCTGTGTGTGTGCGAGCTGGTAGCGTAAGAGGCTGGAGTAGGAATCCCCGCTTCCAGAGTCGGGGTGTCCTGCAGCAGCTCTGCAAGTGGGGAAGAGGAGCGGCTACCCCCGGACACACAGCCGCGGAGTTCTGGGTCTGTCTCCAAAGTCCGTGTACCTCTGCCCCACTCCGCCTTCCTCTGATGCTTTCTCTGGAGATTGTCACATCACTTGACTCCAGTCGTTCCCCCAAATACCCACAAATGCAACCATTTGGAAAACCCTGAGTTCCACATTTCCCCTTTGGCTTTAAAAAACTGTAAAAATGTTTGTTTTGACAGCAGAGGAGGGGCAGGGAGGGCGCGCGCGAATGTCAAGCAGGCTCCATGCAGCCAGTGGTAGTCGTGGGGCTCGAGCTCGTGAACGGTGAGCTCAGGACCTGAGCTGCGATCGAGAGTCGGAAGCGTAACTGGCTGAGCCACCCAGGTGCTCCCCCGAATTCCATATTTGTAAAAGGGTTTTAATCAGAAGGAAATAACATGACAAGACACTCCCACGGTGTTGCAGACTCCAGTGAGGAAACTCAAAAGTTGTGGGCAGTGAGGCGAGGTCTGTGTGTTTCTCTCTCTGGTAATGTTATCTCCCCTCGGGCCGGGGTGCCCTCTGGGAGAGGCCTAGAGGGAGTCCTGTCTGGCGATGTGCTGGCACAGGAGGGCAGGGGCGTTAGGAATGGACGCAGTGATGACTGTAGTCACTTAGCACTTGGGTGTGAGGGAAACGAGGGGATGAAGTCATGAAAGCGGCCTCCTGTGAGGCTCCTTTCCATCGGGGGAAGCAGATACGGTAAAGGTGGAGTCATGACGCTCACTAGGCTGGGAGAGGATTAACAAGCATTTACCGGCACCCACGACGTGTGAGGCCCAGGGGACACAGCATCAAGCGGGACAGACCCAGCCCTCACCTTCTCCGTGCACTCAGCCCGGTGGGAAGCCCAACGCTTCCGTGAACTGTCACATGCCCAGTCACGGAACTGCAGTTCTGGTAAGTGCCTCGAGGAAGAGCAAGCCCGGTGGTGCGCGGAGGCATCTCTGGACCAGGGGCACCCTCAGCTCTGAGCGGTGGGCGGGGTTACGTAAGGGAGGAGGAGGGCAGGGCACTGTCCCAGGCGGGAGGGGTGGCCTGTGGGAGGTCTTGAGGTAGGACCATGGCCACCTGGAGGAAGGGGAAGAAGGCTTTGTCTAGAGTGATACAGACACTGTAGACGCTGGTGAATTTTGGGCCGATACAACCACTTTTAAGAACTTCGGCTTTAATTTAGAGTCACGAAAGCCCTTAACCCGGCACGTCCTCTGCCTGTCTGCTCTGGCTTCTCAGCACGGAGGCTGGCGACGGCCCCTCACGACGCTCTCGGGAGATCTGGTGACCTGACTGCGCAGAGTGCTTAGCAAGGCCCACGTGGTGAAGAACTAAGGTTTGGGAGAAGCAGAGGGTCAGCGGCGCCTGAGTCTGGAGGGCGGGGCGCGGGGGCCGGGGGATGAGGCCCTCGTCGGAGCAGAGGCCGTCCCGGGGAGGCCACAGGAGGGTGCTTGGGTTTTGTTGGGTGCTGGGTGGAGTGGGGCG
This sequence comes from Suricata suricatta, assembly GCF_006229205.1. Lineage (NCBI taxonomy): Eukaryota > Metazoa > Chordata > Mammalia > Carnivora > Herpestidae > Suricata > Suricata suricatta. The sequence goes on along the minus strand of NC_043702.1, from coordinate 175,089,273 downwards.
CCGGGGAAGACTTGACCCCAGGGGTGGTACAGTCTGGTTTAAAACGTTCAAAGACCACTCTGGTTGCTCTATGAAAAATGAATTGTAGAGATTTTTGATTTTTCCTCAAAAGAGCGTGTTATCAGAGTGAGCAGACGCACCTGTTTGGGGCACAGTGAGCGGCTTTGAGTCCCAGAAGCATAGCGTTCTGTCACAGACTCAACAAATCTGTCTGCCAGGAAGGGTAGGGGCACCGGGGGTGCAGTGAGTCCTGGCACACAGGGAGGCCCTTTCCACGGCAGCTGGCAGCTGCTACCCGGTCCGTGATGTTTGTTGCCCATCTTACTCCCGACCCAGGAGCGTGTGGGACCAGATGAACTAAGGCCGGTACAGTCAACTGACACAATGTGATGAACACAGTGGTCAGATTCAAGAAGAGTCCGGGCCTTGAAGGGTGACGTCAGTCAGGATTAACTCCCAGGAAGGGATGCGAAGGGGACGTTCCTTAGATGGAAATGGGAGACATTCAGAAAGAACTGGGTCCCAAACTAGAAGGAGCTCGAGGAGAAAGGCAAGGGAGCAGAGGGGAGGGGAGGGGAGGGCGCCCAGCATAGCAGGGTTGCAGAGGTGTCGCTGGAGCTCTGGCCGGAGGCCCCAGGGCAGCCCTGACAGTACCAAGCCCACAGGAGCCCAGTTTCCCTCTGCGTAATTATCAACAAACACATCTTTGGTGCAGCAATGTCACTTGGAAATTGTTAAAGAAATGTGGAAAAATTTACCTGCAATGGAATATGAGCAGCTGTTAAAAGTAGTTATCAAAGTACTCGCGAGGTGTTTGAGAAGGAATAAATGAAAAAGGAGGGTCACAAGTCTAGATTTACAATGGAGACCCTTTAACAAATTTTTTTAATGTGTTTTATTTATTTTTGAGAGACGGAGAGAGACCGCGTGAGCAGGGAAGAGTCAAAAAGAGAGGGGGATGGAGAATCTGAATCTGAAGCAGCTCCAGGCTCTGAGCTGTCAGCAGAGAGCCCGATGTGCGGCTTGAGCCCACAAACCATGAGATCATGACCTGAGCCAAAGTCAGATGCTCAACCGACCGAGCCCCCCAGGCACCCGCAATGTATTCCTTTTTTAAAAAGTACAAGTAATGTATCCGATATACTTAATAAACCAACAGAAATCCCTATTTAAAAAAAAATTTTTTTAGTGCTTATTTTTGAGAGAGAGGGAGACACAGAATCCGAAGCAGGCTCCAGGCTCTGAGCTGTCAGCACAGAGCCTGACGTGGGGCTTGAACCCAGGAACCGTGAGATCATGACCTGAGCCAAAGTTGGACGCCCAACCAACTGAGCCACTCAGGCGCCCCTGGAAATCTCTATTTTTGCAGCAAAAACACGAACAGAATGCTCATGTCAGTGTTTTTTTTCCACTTTATTTTGAGAGTGAGCACGAGTGGGGGAGGGGCGGGGAGGGGCAGAGAGGGAGGGGGAGGGAGAACCCCAAGCAGACTCCTCTCGGCACTCAACCCATGAACCACGAGATGATGGCCTGAGCCAAAATCAAGAGTTCGATGCTTAACCAACTGAACCACCCAGGTGCCCCAATGCCAGGCTTCTCTTTAGTACTACAAGAC
>NC_043702.1:175085539-175087558 GCF_006229205.1 Suricata suricatta | reverse complement strand
CTCCCTCTCTAAAACAAAACAACAAAAACTTGAAGCAAAAGCTGAGGAATTGAACAAGAGAAGATAGAGGCCAGGATGAGCAGGCTGCCTGGACTGGCCCACAGGAGCGCCAGGGAGCAACCAAGAGCTTCAGGCCAGCAGGCGGCCCTCGAGTCTGTCACCCCAGAGACGAGCAACAAGTCCAGAGAGTGAGGCTCATAAGCGCAGAGTCGACGGCCTTTCTCAGTCACCCTGCATCCACCAACACAGAAGTACCAAGTACTAAGGGGTGACGTCTGCACGTTGGGCGCCCGGCCCTCTCCTGCGGGGCTGTGACGAGCCTTCAGGGCACCCTGTTGGCGTGGCTTTCTCCGCCTCCATCCCCGCCTCCTGCAGGCCCCTGTGCGGGACTCTGGCCGCTCGGCGTCTCTTCACTCCGCCTCCTTCCTAGTGGAGTCTCAAGACCCACACAGCCCTGGAGAATCAGGAGACACCCCAAAAATGCTGATCTGATTCGTTGAACATGGGTCTTTTCTGACCTTTGACCCCTTTACAAAAAGGAGTGACGTTTCTTTTCCTTTTGGCTTTTTTTCCTCGCTTCTAAGATGTCTTTAAATCTTAGGAGATCACTACGTGTCTGTGTGTTCATGTGTCCCAGAGCGTGTGGAGTGGCCTGTGTCCACCCATTCCTTTTCTGGTACTTATGTTTACCCTTCAGTCTCAGGAACTGAGGATGTGTCAAATAAGTTGCTTTTAGCTGAACTTTTACTTAAGAAAAGTATTTTCTTAATGTTTATTTTTGAGAGAGAGGTCAATCAAGGGAGGGGCAGAGAGAGGGAGATACAGAATCTGAAGCAGCTCCAGGCTCCGAGCTGTCAGCACAGAGCCCGACTCGGGGCTCAAACTCGCGAACCGTGAGGTCATGCCGTGAGCTGAAGTCGAACGCTTCACCGGCTGAGCCCCCCAGGTGCCCTTAGCTGAGCTTTTTAAAAAGGAATTCCCCTGCGCCAGCCCCTCCAGTGTGGGGCCCTCCTGGAAAGCCTGGCTCTGTGCTGGCCGTGAGCTAGCAGCAGAGACGGCACTGCCTTGGACGGACTCGGCCACTGGACCGTCCCTGCACACACAGAGCAGGGTGCTGGGCTCAGTCCTCGGCCAAATTCCCGTCCCTTAAGGAACTGACGTTTCTGTCAAGGGTTCGGAGTGAAGTAGAAGGTGGTTGAGGAAACAGGTGACAAGGGCTCAGGGACCCCGCTGTCTAAAAGGCCCTGGAGTGTGGAGGCTGGGGTGGGGGTGAAGTGGAGAAGGTCATGGTCTTGATGAGCGCCCGGGAGTTGGAGTGTGGGGCTGCCTGCATGTAGTGGTCCAGGCTGAAGAAGTCGGCAGAGGCAAGACCGAGCCGGCATGCGTGACAAGGCTGCTTTGGTCAGGAAACTTAAGTTGCAAGCAACAAAAAAATCCAGAAACTAAACGTTCTGGGCTTTCCCGGTCAAAGACGGCACTGAGTTGTGACTCCTCCCTGCCGCACGTTGCTCTCCTCCTTGGGCTGGCCTCTGCGACATGGTCCTCAGACTCCCTTTGTTACACGGCGAAGACTGGACTGGAGGGGACGGGCGTGAGATGCGCTACCTGTAAGGGCCTCCCTTGAATGTTGCCTTCTCTTCCAGCGAGGTCTAGGTGTCCCCACCTGACGCCCCTTGGGGGAGGGCAGGAGGTGGGCCTTTGAGGGAGTTCCGAAGTGGAGACATGTGAGGGGATTCGGTTTCCAGACTCCACAGAGCTCTTCGCTCTTTTAAAAACCCCCACCCCCGTCTCTTTCTCTGAGGACCTGAAATGCCTTTGCTCCGCGGCCTCCTTGTCCTCCCGAGGAGGAGGGGCCGTCCGGATCGGTGAGAGCGAGCAAGGAGGGCGGCAACCCCGGGAGCTCCTCCCGAGTCCCGCCCCGCGTTCGGGCCCGCGGTCCCCGCAGCTGCCGGCTGCGGAGGGCCGCCCGCTCCCGCGCCGCGCACACGCGGCCTGGGCAGAAGCACGGCCCGCCTGGGG
>NC_043702.1:175083303-175085439 GCF_006229205.1 Suricata suricatta | reverse complement strand
GCCTCCTCGGGCTGCACGCAGGTGAGGCCCGCCCCGGGCTCCCGGGCTCGGGGGGCGGAAGGGGGACCCCCAGAGCTGGGGGCGTCCGCGGGCGGGGACGCGCCTGGGGGACCGCATGGGAGGAGGGCGTCCCCGAAGGAGTAAGCGATGCAAGGAATCGAGGGGCGTGCAGGCCACGGAGGTGGGGAGGGCGTGAGTGCAGAGAGGGAGGAGGGAGGGGGTCTCCCCGGGCTTTCTGGGGTGTCAGGAGGGCACACGCTGTGGTTGAAGTGCAGTTGAACCCTAGCTGGATTAGCACCGTTCCTTAGCTCTCCATCATTTCCTGTGCCCCACATTGGGCTCCTGATTCTGGCCACTCCGCAGGGGCAAGGCAGAAAGGGGTGAGAAGTGACTTCTCCACTCTCTTGTAGGTGGGACAGAAGACTTGGAAGGGAAGATGCTCAGCCAGGCTGAGGGCCAGGAAGGAGCTCAAGGGGGTGGGGTACATCCGTGCAGAGTTGCGGGAGAGAGAATGTGGGGGGGGGGCAGGTGCGAAGGGAGCGCACAACTAAACAAGTTTCCCACACCTCCACGCCGTCTCTCAGGGGAGGTGGGCTCCCCCGGGTGTGGAATTTGGGACTGAATACATGGTCCGACCGATAGCACAGGCAGCCCAGCCCAGCCATCCACTCCAGCCAGCGGTGCCTTTGAAGGTGGGGGTGGGGTGGGGTCACAGCCAAAGTCACCTGGGGAGGCACATAATGTTACTTGTATACACGGATGGGCACTGACTGGAGAAAGGTGGTGTGGTGGGATATTAATAGCCATTCCCTCCACCGCCATCCCCAACTCTCCTTGAACCGCAAGGATCGTTTAGGAGAAGCCACGAAAACATGAAATCTCATCTTTTGAAAGCACCGTCTGAGACCTTGCAGGAAGAGTAGGTCTCACGAGCCTTGCAGAAGGGGTTCTGAGTCTGGAGACCCCTGTGTGGGGCTCCCCGGGCTCCTTGCTCAGTGATCTCAGAGACGGGCTTCGCTATGGGGTGCCTGCCTGGGGGGACCGAAGCATTTTGCTGTGCCCTTAGGGACGGAGCAGCGGGAGGCTCCAGTTTCTGCCTGGGTGTCCCGCTTGCCCAGGGAGAGTGGGATGCTGGGTGGGCCCTACTTGCCTCCTTCCTTCCCGTCCCCCACCAGGAGTCTGGGGCACTGACACAGAGGAGCGACTAGTGGAGCATCTCCTTGACCCTTCTCGGTACAACAAGCTCATTCGACCAGCCACAAATGGCTCCGAGCTGGTGACGGTACAGCTCATGGTGTCACTGGCCCAGCTCATTAGCGTGGTGAGTGCGGGTCCCAGACTCTCTGCCCAGCTCCTGAAGTCAGAGCAGCCAAGAGTGTGTTCGTGTTTGTGCTTATTCCTCTGGAGCTCCTTAGGTGTGGGAGGGGTGAGAAGGACATGGGTGATTGCACCGAGCCCGCAGGCTGGGGGCCCTTCTCCGTAGCTTCTCTCCTTCTCTGCAGCACGAGCGTGAACAGATCATGACCACCAATGTCTGGCTCACCCAGGTTAGTGCTCTTCCTGTCGGCCCACACCCTCGGGCTCCTCTCTCCTCCCCCCCTATTTTTTTTTTTTGACATGTGCTTTTTCCCTCCTGTCATCTCCTTAAGAAAGGCAGAAAGGTAGACTTTGGAATCCTAAATAACTGATTAGAATTTTGGTTCTTCCACTCATCAGCTCAGTGACTCTGAACATGCTAAGACCTTCGAAAATTATTTTCTTATTTGTAAAATATAGATTCTAATATCTTGGCTTAGATGTGCAAATTAAATGAGGAAGTATTTGATGAGGCACATCTGCTGGGCAGGACAGTCACTGTCAGGAGGGGGTGGCTTCTAGAAGCCCCCTCAAGCCAGATGCCCCACCCTCCCACTCTCTGTCCTGCCCTTGAGCCCCACCAAGGTCACTGGCTGGCAATGCCCTTTCTTCCTTCCCCAGGAATGGGAGGATTATCGCCTCACCTGGAAACCTGAGGAGTTTGACAATATGAAGAAGGTGCGGCTCCCTTCCAGGCACATCTGGCTCCCGGATGTGGTCCTGTACAACAAGTAGGTGGCCCGGGAGCAGTGGGGGGAGGGTGGGGGATGACCAGAGTGC
>NC_043702.1:175081919-175083203 GCF_006229205.1 Suricata suricatta | reverse complement strand
ATGAGCAGCAGGAAGACGGTGAGCGCCAGCAGCACGGAGATGCACAGCGTCATCTTCTCGCCGCAGTCGGACGGCAGGTAGAAGACGAGGATGGCCAGCGAGGTGATGAGCACGCAGGGGATGATGAGGTTGATGGTGTAGAAGAGGGGCTTGCGCCGGATGATGAAGTCGTAGGTCACGTCCACGTAGCTGGGGTCCTCCGGGTTCTCGTTGCGCCGCCCGGGCAGCGCCACGATGTCCCACTCGCCACTGGGCGTGAAGTCGTCCAGGCTGGCCACGTCACTCTTGAGCACCAAGTCGATCTCCGTGCGGTCATAGGTCCACGAGCGGAACTTCATGGTGCAGTTCTGCTGGTCGAAGGGGAAGTGCTTGACCTCGATCTTGCAGGCGCTCTTGTAGATGGCGGGCGGCAGCCAGAAGATGCTGCCGTCGTAGGAGACCACGGCGTTGGAATAGAAGGACACCTCGTACATGCCGTCAGCGCTGCCGGAGGATGTGCACGGTCAGCCGCGGCCCTGCGCTCCCGCACCCCAGCGGCCACCGCAGCGCCGAGTGCCAGGAAGACACGGGGCAGGGAGCCCGCGCTGAGGGTAATGGCCCAGGAGCATGCAGAGGTGGGGTGGGGATGGAGCAAGAAGCGGGGGCGGTGCTTGTCGGAAGCCCTGTGAGGCCCTTCAGAAGCAGGAGAGCGTGGCTGAGGCGGGCTGTCAGCTGCTGGGCCTGCGCTGTGCAAGCTGGCTGGTGCCACAGGAGGGTGGGGCACCAGGGAGCCCCGCGCAGCGAGGGGCACAGAGCAGGTGAGAGCAGGCACGGGCACTAGTGATGTGGGGTCTTGGAGGTAAGCGGGGTAGTGCAGGACAGGGCAAGGAACCCAGGGGGACGGGGACTGCCAGCAGCCCTTCTCCGTGTCCCACTGCGGCTCCAAACACCAGGGGCTGCGATTTGGCTGGGAGGGGACTGGCCATGGCCCAAATCACCTCAGAGTCGTGGGGGCACCCCACACCACAGCACAGGGATCTGGGTAGGGCCTGCGCCTGTGCTGGGGAGAGGTCCCTTCTCTCCCCAGCATGAGCTAATTTATTTCCCCAAGACCCCTTCCTTCCCAGGGCCCTCTGGTCATCTCCCTCCCTCCAGAGCCCTCTGGTCATCTCCCCTCCCTCTAGGGCACTCTGGTCATCTCCCCCCACCTCTAGGGCACTCTGGTCATCCCCCCCCACCTCCAGGGCACTCTGATCATACCCTCCCCCACCTCCAGGGCACTCTGGTCATCCCCCCCCCACCTCC
>NC_043702.1:175069912-175081819 GCF_006229205.1 Suricata suricatta | reverse complement strand
CCCTGTCTCCTCCCCCTGGCCCTGCCGCAGTCCGCCGGTGCCACGCGCGCGTGCACTGCGCTGGGTGCCTGGGGCGCAGTGGCCTACTTGGACTCCTCAGACTCACGCGTCCAAGCTCCAGTGCCCCGTCTACGCCGGCTGCTTCTCCTCCAGCCTCCCCACCTTTAAGTAAATAGCATCCCGTCCACCTGGTGGCCCAGATCAGAATCCTATAGTTCTCCTTGACCCCTCTCTTTCTCCCTTACCTCCCCCACCATCCCAGTCCGCAGTCACCCTGTCCTGTGAGCACAGCCTCCAAAATCCTTGTCCGCATCTGCGCCTGACCGCCCGGCCTGGAGGCCTGGACCAGGGCGGGCTCCCAGTGCCTCTTTCTCACATGGTACCTTCTGTCCCTGCCTCGGGTCACTGACTCAGCCCTTGGACCAGTCTAAGCAAGCGAAGCTCTGTGCTACCTCAGGACCTTTGCGCGCATTGGTGTCTCTGGCTGGAATGCCCTTTCTTTTTGCTGGGCCGCCTGTAGAGCGTGCCGTTTTTGGTCTCAGGGTCGTGAATTCAAGCCCCAGGTTGGGTGTGGAGCCTACCTAGTAAGAAATCTTTCTAAAAGTCTGTTACTATTATGAACCTTTATTTTCCTGTTTGAGAGTAAGTAGAAGATATTGTGACGCTTTATCCCAAATGCCTCAGGGTGTCTATCCTGAGACAGTGACGTTGTCTTGCAAAACCAGGTTCGATGATCAAATTCAAGAAATTTAGCATCAACATAATAATCTGATATGAAGCCCACATCACACTCTTTCCGGCTTTCTCAGGAGCGGCCTCCCGGCACTTCCCGCCGCGGTCTAGGAGCTCAGGTTGCGTTTCGCTGTCCTGTGTCTTTCGCTTTCTTCGATCTGCAGCCGTTTCTCAGCTTTGCTTTTCATGGCATCAGCGTTTTGAGGGATGCAGGCTGAAGGTCCCGGCTTGGCCTGATTGTTTCTCTCGTCACTGTGTCCCTGCCACAGCTGGGGCCTTCCTGCTGGCCCTGTGACCCTAAATGTCACTTCTTCAAAGAGGCCATCCCAGATTGCACCTGAGATTGTGTTTTGTTTCCTGTGAGTACCGCCTGTGTGTGGTGCCCGCGTCCCGCCGGTGCGGGGCCTGTGTGGTGCCCGCGTCCTGCCGGTCCGGGGCCCTCGGCCACAACGTGTGTCCATCTTGCCTGCAGTCACACCGCAGGGCTTGGTGCCAGGTGCACGTAGGTGCAGGTGCGCCAGGTGAGCCACTGCCTGCCGCCTCCTTCCCAGGCACCCAGGCGAGCACATGCAAAGGCCCTGGGGCAAGCTGAGTGGGGGGCTCTGAGGCCGTGGCCGACCCAGGGGTTATTCTCCTTCTGACTGATGTGATCCCGTGTGAGGACCGTTGTCGCCCCCGGGGCCTGGGGACGGGGCTCCCGCGTTCTGTCGCTGGCACTTGTTGCACATGCTGGGGTTAGAATGAATCGGAGACGGTCCCTGTGGCTTGGGACCTCCCCGCTGGCGGGGGGGGGGGGCGGCAGACACGCTCGGCAGGAGGCGCCCGTGGCGAGGCATGTGCACAGTGCCCAGGGCCCAGGGGCACGCGGCTCATTCGCCTCAGGAGTGTCGGGAAAGAGCACTTTGTACAAGAGGTAACATTCAATTTGGGCTTTAAAGAGTGTGCGGGAGTTCGCCAGGCAGAGAAAGGGAAGATGGGAATTCTAGATAGAAAGTGCTCGAGGCCCAGAGCCTTGAGGACAGTGGGTGGGTCGCATTTGTCATTGTCACACTTGGGAGCATGGACAGGCCCTGAAGACAGCGGGGCCCCGTGGAGCCATGCTCTGCACAGCCACTCTGGGATCGTGGAGGGCGAGGGTGGCCTGTGTGGGTGGTGAGACCGTGACGGCGCCCTCCTCTGTCCGCTGTCCAGGTGAGCGAGGACTGGAAGTACGTCGCCATGGTGATTGACCGCCTCTTCCTGTGGGTCTTTGTCTTCGTCTGTGTCTTCGGCACCGTCGGCATGTTCCTGCAGCCCCTCTTCCAGAACTTCTCCGCTGCCAGCTTCCTGCACGCGGGCCACTCAGCGCCCAGCTCCAAGTGAGGCCCCCCCAGCCCCCGCCTCTGCTGACTGTAGTTTGGGGCAGAGGGGGGACAAGTGTGCTGGGAGGGGGGGCTGCCGCAGATCCATCCTTTCCCGCCACCGGGGCGCCTCCCCCCAGCACCTCTGGTGGCAGACGGGGGCCAGGAGGCTGACAGTGGAAGACGGAGAAGACTGAGATGTGATGGGGGAGGGGCCAGGTCGGGGCAGGGTCGGCGACCCTGTGGTGACCTGATACAAAGCCACCTGCAGTTATGGGCACTCAGACTGGGGGGGGCACTGGGGGCGCTGGGGGACTGGGCGCGGGGGGCGCGGGGGACGCTGGGGGACTGGGGGGTGCTGGGGGCGCGGGGGGCGCTGGGCGTGGCCTGACTTGGCCGCTACCTAAAGAGATGGCGTGCGGGCTGGGGGCTCTGCTCAGGGGCTCACCTGGCGCTGAGGTCAGGTTCCAGGGGGGCCTCCAGCCCAGCCTCAGACCCTTTGCCTCTAAGGGCGCCCCCTCTGTGCCCCCTCTGCGCCCCTTCCGTGCTTAGGCCGGGGTGTGGCGGGCGAGGCTGGGCACCAGGGGAGTCTTCGGGCGCCTGCGTGGAGCCCAAGTCCAAATTCTCCAACTGTGTGCGACGTGCAAGCTCGCAGCTCTTTCCACTTGAACTGACCACATGTTTGGAGTCAGTAAACCGAAGCTGTTAGCTTTGAGCAGACCCGACCTTTCTGCCCTGAGCAGAGGGGCCGGGCAGGGGAGAGTCAGCCCCCCCCCCCCCCCCCCCCAAGCAGACCTGAGCTGGGCTAGGGCAGAAGCTCGTGGCCGCCACTGGCTCCTCAGACCCTGCGGCCTTTGCTTCTGTCCCCTGGGCCGTGGAGTGTGTGTCCTCACACTGCCCCCAGGGACCGGCCGGGGACCCCCTGCCCGCCCCCTGCCAGCGGCTCTGACTTGAGGTCCCAGCCCGTCCTCAGCGCCGGGCCAGCCGGTCAGAGGGGCCAGTCTGCCCAGCGCAGCCAGAGGCCGGCAGCAGGCCGGGCTCTCCTCCGGTGCCACCCTCCCCAGGCTTGGGCAGGCACAGCAGAGATGGGGGCAGTGCTGACGGGGCGGGGCATGTGGGTTCTAGTGTCCGTGCCTCGCTGGGCCTTGGGGCGCTCATCTCCAATGTGGGCGTAGGACCGGCCCATCGTGGGGAGGCCGGGAGGAGGCCGGGAGGAGGCCGGAGACTCGTGGGGAAGCCGGCTCCGTCCCCGACACGGAGCAGACGCTTTGTGAGCGTGCGGTCTGGGGGGTGCAGGCAGAGCTGGGCGCTGGGCTCACTGACTGTCCCCACAGCCTCCCTCGCAGCCCTTTCCTCATCCTGTCTCTCCCTTGAGCAAAGCAAGTCCCGGAAGCAGGATGGGGGCCGGGGAGCTGGGGACTGGAGAACATCCCGGGGGGATGGGGGGATGCTCGGTGTGTCTGATGGCCATGCCTCTCTCTGAAGTGCTTTCCGCAAAGCAGCGTCCCGTTCCTGGGCCGGACTCCAGCCCTGACCCCGAGCTCCCTCTGGAGTCGCCTGCTCGCACTCGGGCGTGAGCTCCGAGCCCCTGGGCCGGGCCGGGCTTGTCAGGACGTCCGCCAGCTCCTGGCCCCGATGGCCTCGGCTCGTGCCCGGCCCCCCCCCCCCCCCGCGGGACCGGCTCGCCTCCCCTGAGGGCGGCATCTTGGCCCCGTGGAGACTCCCCTCTTCCAGAGCATTGCCCGTGCTGTGCGCGGACCCACACCAACTCCCAGGCCTGGGGAAGCACCCAGGAGCCTGAACAACTGTTGTTAAGTACTTCCCGCAAGTGGCTGTTGTCTAAGTGAGTCACCGAAAATGCTAGAGGGGTCTGAGCCGGCAGCCTGCCCAGCGCTCCGGGAGCAGCTGACACGTGAGGAAACTGAGGCCCAAACACGTGGGTAAGCGCTTTGCTCTGACCTTGTTCACCGTCGTCTGCAAAACAGGGAGAACAGGCGGGCTGAGTGGCTGCATATGACAGGGTAACGGGGCTGGGCCCCGGGGCAGCGCCACCCCCATGTCTGGGCGCCGCCTTCGGGGACCCTGCCGTGGAGGGGAGGAGAGGACGGGGGTGGGGGGCCCACTGCTCCGTTAGGACAGGCTTGGGCCCTCGGGAGACACAGCCCGCCTCCCTCATGCTGCCAGGGGCATCCCTGGGGCCGTCTCTGGAGAGAGTCGGGTGCTCAGCTCCGGGCCCTGAGTCTGGAGGGCAGAGGACGCTGGACCGAAGGCCGAGCAAGGTGGGCTTGGGAGGGGCGCTGAGGCAGCCAGCCGGCCCGGTCTCCATCAGGGACGGGCGCACAGGCCGTGTGACACCACGCTGGCCGGCTGCTCTGGATGGCTCTGCTGCGGCAGGAGGCCGGCAGTTTCTCGGCCGCGAGGCGTCTGACACCGGGCCACCTGGACCGAGTTACTGGACACGGAGAAGCAAGCAGACCCGCTGCCTCGCGGCGGCCTTCCCCGCAGCAGAAGGCCCTGCAGGGAGGGCGACAGGGTCCGGGGGCCCACTCCCGCCCCCCCAGCCCCAGCCCTGTGTTCCCGGGACAGCCTTCGAGCAAGGGGCTCCCGTGGACAGAAGACTCCTCAGAGAGGTGCAGGGGCGGCAGGCGGCGGGCTGGGGGAGGGGAGGGTGCCTCTGAATCCAGTCCCGGCCGGAATGGACGCCAGCTCTTAGCCCGCTGCCTCCCCTGCGTGGGCTGCTGTCACACAGCGAGAAGCGGCACCCTTCAATGTTTGTCCCAGCTGGCCCAGCAGCCTGGCTGGCTGTCACGTGGCTCCTAAGGGACTCTAGGGCTAGGGGTCACCAGGATGCCTACCCCCCTCACTTTTCCCCTCCCCCCAGTGGCCTTGGTCTCCCCTGTCTGTGCTTCTGGAATAGTCGCACCGGTCCCAGCCAACTCCAGGCCAGACTCGTTAGGAACTGGACATTCTCGTAAAGAAAGTTGTTTCCAAAGCTCTCTTGCCTCTGTTGTGTTTGGGGGCCGGGGTTGGCAAATTTGGGGACCCAGGGCCTGCTGGAAAAATGGCTCGTGAGGCATGGAAGTCGGTACTGAAGGTCAGCAGTAACTCCAGGGACTGATTTGTGCCCTACACGAGCATCCATCGAATGGAAAAGAAAGGGCCGGATGGCTGGGCCCAGAGTCCACAGAGCCCGGAGGCAGCTCCAGCGGCAGGGGAGGGCGTCCCTTCCTAAGAAGGGGCCCCAGAGGCAGGATTGGCTGGGTCTCCTCCCTGCTGCCGTCTGCATGAAACCCCTCTGCTCTGGGCCCCAACCCAGAAGGGTGTTAAACTGTGGGCCTCTTGCACCCAAAACAAGCTGGGGACCCCTCCCCAAGCCCGTTGGTGTCCCCAGCCCACTTGGAGTGGGGGGGGGGGGGCCTCTCAGTCCCTCTGCACGCCCGTCCGGCACGTGCATTGGGTGTGGAGTCTGCCCTCATCCCAGAGCCCCGGGGCCGCCGAACTGGCTCCCGGTGGGTCCCGGCGGGGGCAGACGGCAGGGGCAGACGTGCCCCCTTGCGGGCTTTGGAGAGCGTCCAGCTGACTCAGCTCGGGGTCTCTCAGACCACGAATGACAGCCATGCAGAGCTGTGGTCCCTGGTGTGCTCCAGGACATGTCACCGGCCTCAAATGTCCCATCCGTGGAGTGGACTGGGAAGGAGGCTTTGCTGGGACTCAGCCTCCCTGTCAGGCACTTTGTGTTTCTTGGTCGAAATGTTGTTTTTAAAAAGACGGGATGAGTCTGGTGGAGACTGTGGACTAAACCACCCTTGGACGGGGGTCATTCTCCTGGAAACTCCGACGGAAGAAACAGGCCAGGGCCTTCCACAAGGCAGAGCAGGGCAAGCAGGCACCCCAGGACCACAGCTCCGTCTGTCCCCCGGACCCTGCCCCCAGGAAGCCAAGACGGGAGGCTTTCTAACAATTCAGTCTCCTTTGTTTTTATTTATGAGGAATGTATAACGTGAGTCACTGTTACCAAGGGACACATAAGAGCCACGGCCACACCAAGTCTGAGCTTGGTCTCTTCCCGCCCGCGCCTGGGGTCACACCAGGGCCCCTCCCACAAGGCCGCTCCGCGTGCCTGCAGGACGCAGCTCCAGCGGCGACGGCTTCACAAGTGATGATCGGAGGGGGGACAAGAGCCACAGTCCGGACAAATCAACTACAAAGATCATTTAAAAAAAGTAACAGGGCGTCCTGGTTACTAAAAACACACACTGGACGGGAAAGTAGAGCACGGCAGGGGCCGCGAGGTTGTGGGGCGCAGAGGGGCCCAGGCCCCGCCCAGGCCCCGCCCAGGCCCCGCCCAGCAGCGTCTCCAGCACACACCTCCTCCGGCCGCGGAAACCCGGCCAGTCTGCGGGGTCTCCTCTGACCTCGGGCGTGGCTGCAGCTTCCAGGGCCCTCGAGCTCCCGGTCAAGGGGCAGCTGGGTCAGAGCTGGAGTCCCAACGCCCAAGGCAGAGCAGGGGCGCTGCACGGGCCTCCCCCCTCCCCCCCGGACGGGCACCGCCTCCCTACGTTTCCTGAGGACACTTGGCCGATCCGTGAAGACATCTTCAGTGTACTTTAGAAACTTGGGTTTTGTTTATTTTGGTCAATTTTTGGTCAAAAGCACAGAGGGAACAGTAGCCACGAGAACAGAAGTGTGAACATGGGCGTATCCGGTGCCGAAGGAGGGGGTGGTCGGGCCGCCTCGGCAGTAGTGGGGGGCATGGGGGAGGGCAGGCATCTCGGGGCGCCGGCGTGGGGCCTTCTCGGCCACACACAGCCCCCACCTGGAGGCAGGCTCAGGTCTGGGGGGCAGGGTGGGCACCGGCCTTTAAGCACATCCTGGGCTCGGGCTCGAGATGGCTCCCCAGACCGGAGCTGGGACCCGGGAGTCGACACCCGCTCGAGGTGCAGACCAGGCCCCGCCTTGCAGGGCTCTGGACCAGCCGCTGTGCCCCTACGACTCCTGTCAAGCGCTGACCCTCCAATGACCCCCTAACGGGCAAGAAGATTCAGGCCCGTGAGCCGCCCTCCCAAAGCCACCTCAGACAGCACTTGGGTCAATGGAAAGTTACGTCTGATTTTTAAATCTGTGCAATCACAGGTTATCTGCAGCAATTAAGAATCCACATTTATGACAATTTACCCACGACTCTGTCAGCTTCCCTTGGCGCCGCTGTCACGAGAAACGCTAGCGGTACAGTGGTCCGACCCACCGTGACCTTGTGCCCTAAGTCCTGATTATCTGGGTGGAGAGGACCTGCCACCTAGGACGCCTCCCGCCAGTGGCTCGGGCTCTGTGGCCCTGCTGTCCCCTGCTGGCAGGACAGACCCCCAGGAATGCTCTGGGAGGCCACCTGCGGCCTGGCCAGGCAGGTCCGCGCCCCCTGGGGTGGTTGGTGCCGCCCCCAGGGCCCTCTGCGCCGACTGGGCCGCCCTGGGCCGCCCCGCCCCGCTGCCGGCTAAAGTGCAAGACTGAAGGAAGGCTCGGGGACCACCTGACTTCCAGATGTTTCACCCAGCGAAGTTCACCTAGTACCCTCTGGGAGAAGGAGGAACTCCACGAGGAGGAGGAGGGACCACACAGGGCAGTGGGGGAGGGGCTTACGGATGGGGGCGGAGCCCCAGCCCTGCCGGGACTCAGAGCTCGATGCAACACAGGGAGGGGCCGCGGGACGCCAAGTGGGGCTGAGCAGGCCGTGGGCTGTGGGAAGAGAAGACGCGCCTCCCCCCGCCCCTGCAGGCAGGGCAGGGGCGGGTGGGCACCCTACAGAGGCGGGGCAGGCAGGAGCCCGGCCCAGGCGTGCCCCCGCCCGGCGCCCCGCTACACGGGGCAGAGGTAGAAGTTCTTCTCCTCCTGCGGCTTGCTGATCCAGTTCCCGTAGCCCATGTCCCTCAGGCCCTTCTTGAAGTAGTTCTTGGCCACCTCGTAGTCACGGGCGGCCTTCTTGGCCTCCCCGTACGAGAGTCTGAGGAGATCCCTGCGGTACCGGAAGGAGCAGAGTTTCTTAAACAGGAGAAAAATGCTCTTTTTGGAGACCCGGGAAAGCTCGTTCCGAGGCCTGGAGGAACAAGAGTGCTCATTACTGCTGGGCAGGGGGGGGGCACCGAGGGGCAGGGGAGCCTGGGGATGGGGGAGGGGAGCCTGGGGACGTGGGGACAGGGGAACCTGGGGACAGAGGGACAGGGGAGCCTGGGGATGAGGGGGGAGCCCCGGGACAGAGATGTGGGGGAGCCTGGGATGTGGGGAGCCCTGGGACAGAGGGGCAGAGGGGCAGGGGAGCACGGGGACAGAGAAGGGGGATGCGGGGGCGGCCCCAGGCCCTCACCCGTCCACGGTGCCTCTGGTCCCGTCCAGGATCTCCAGCTCGTAGCCGTCAGCCAGGCACCAGTTGACACTGGTCTCTTTCGTCTTCCCGGACTGCCTCTTGGAGTCGTACACGCTGACTCGGCCAACCTAGGGATCCCGAGAGCGACGGGAAAGATGGAGACTTCCAGGGGAGGTCCCGGGGCCGGGACTGGGGGCTCCCAGGGACGGGGGTGGCTTGGGACCTTTCCCCGTACCTAGGATTGTGTTTGGTGAAGACTCTAGACTTACTGACCCCTCCTCGACTCAAATGGGCTAAAGAGGGAGAAGAAAGCCCTCGGCGTCCAAAGGGCCAGCTCCTGGGACGCCAGGGACGGCGCCCTCCCTGCCCGCAGCATGCGCAGGGTGCCACAGACCGGCTTATGTGGACAGGAGGAAACGTCCGGGGAAAACGGACTGGGCTGCACACCTTGGGGTGGTTGACGATAAAGGGGGGCCGCAGTCCGTCCTCGAAGGCACTCCCGTCCCTTGTCACACGGCAGCAGATGGCACGAGTCAGATGCCCTTGGCTGAACAGATAGCCTGTGTGCACAGAGGAGACCCTGCCCGTCTGTGCCCGCCGTGGAGGCCGCGGGGCAGGGGCCGTGAGGGCAGAGCCGGCACCTGCTTGGGAGGTCACACCTGCAGGCGCTTCAGCTCCAGGTGACACTGGAGCTGGCACCTGTTTTCTGTGACCCAGTGCGAGGCGGCCCCGGGAGCGTTCGCGCTGCCTGAGCCCACGGCCTCGGCCGCGGGGACCCCACCCAGGGTGACCTTACCCAGGGTGACGGACTTGAGATACACGGGCTGCAGGAAGTGCGTCAGCAGCGCCCCCTGCAGGCCAAGCACGTTCCAGCGCAGGATCTTGTCGCTGCAGGACATGGTCCGGAGTCGCTCCCCGAGCCGAATGCCGTCCCACGTGGGCACGATGTCACTGGATTCCACCGGGATTGTGCCTTCCCCTGTGGAGGGACGTGGGTCAGAGCCGTGGGGGACCCTGGGCCAGGCCACTCCCGCGTGGGATTTCTACACCTCGCGCTTGGGCCAAGGCTCTGGCGAACTCATCCTCTGATGCAAACGCCGGACCGGGCGGTGCTGGGAACGTGGGGGTGCCCCCGGAGCGTGTGAGCGGGTGAGGGGGGAGGACAGACGGTAAGCACACAAAGCGCTCCCCACACACACACACACACACACACACACACACACACGCGCGCGCGCACATGAACTTTGAACGGCAATGGTGCCCGGAGCCAGGAGGAAGGCGGGGCTGTTAGGGATGGACTTGCCAGCACAGCAGAGACGTGAAGGAGAACAGGTGAGTGACAGTTTTAGACACAGAGGGAGGCACAAGCAAAGGCCCTGAGGCAGCGAGAGGTGTGCTTGTCCAGGTTGTACAAAGAGCCAGTGGGCCTGCGGCTTTGGCCTCTATGCACGGTCTACAGTCAGCGCCACACCCAACGTGGGGCTCGACGCGTGACCCGAGGACTGTGGGTCACATGCTCTTCTGACTGAGCCCACCAGGTGTCCCTCATTTCTGTCCTGAGCAACAGCTTCACTGAGATCGGCTTCGCCCACGTGGACGCCCGGTTCTGGGCCATGGCCCTCCCCTCAGTCAGGACGCTCCTCGCCCCTCGCCCTGGCCCCGGGGAGCCTCGGGTCCACCTTCTCTCTCTGTCCTCCGGACATGTCACATGACCGGAGCCACAGGGCATGTGACCTTCTGTGGCTGGCCGCCCTCACTCGGTGTGCCCTCAGGGTCAACTGAGGTGCCAGCAGGACCTCAGTGGGACGGAGCCGCTTTGTTTATTCACCGGTGGGCGGGCCCTGGGGCGGCTCCCACCTTCTGGGGACACACCCAGGGGCCAGCTGCTGGGTCCTGGGCAGGGAGGTGACCCGGCCTGAGGGCATCAGGGTGGCCGAGAGGACAGCCCAGGGCAGTGGGGAGGATGCCACATCTCGGCATGCATGCACTTCCTGCTTCCCGACTTTCCTGCGTGGCCCCCGGCCCCGGCAGTAAGGATCAACTCCTCCAGGGAACTTGTGTTTCTGGCCGGGCTCTGTCTGTCCCCTGAGTTCCAGGGGGGCACCTTCCCAGACTCTGAGTGGAAGCCTGACCTCCCTGTGGACCACGCCTGTCCACGCCCTCGTGCTCCAGCAACAGGCGCTGAGAGGGTGGCGGCCATGCCCTTGTCCCCGAGATGGGCCTGGGGCCCGGCGAGCCTTCCCATGGGGCCGTGTCACTCACCGTTCTCCACCTTGGTGCGCAGCTTGCCCTGCTTGGGGTTCTCGAAGACAGGGTAGTGGCGGGACTCGGTGCTCTCCACGGCCCGGTCGCTGCAGGACTTGTCAAAGAGGGCACCGTCCCCACACGGGGCTGTGCTGCAAGATGGGGTGGCCGTCAGGGCCTGCCTGTGCAGACGGCCTGGCCGGAGCCCGGGGCTGGGGAGCAGTGCATAGGGAGGTGGCCAGGCCCTGCCCTGCAGCCCAGGGGGCGCCACGCTCCGCCAGCCAGGACGCCCTTGGGCACCAACCGGGGGACTGCTAGGGGCTACCTGCAGACTCTCAGACCTGACGTGCTGGTGTAGGGACCCGGGGCGCAGGGACCTGACGTGTAGGTGGAGGGACCCGGGGTGCACGGACCTGATGTACAGGTGGAAGGACACGGTCTTCTTGATCTGGAGCTTCTCTCCTCCCTTCGCGGGCTCGAAGATGCTGTCCTTCGCGGTCTGCGGGTTGTACTTCATCAGCTCGCTGTAGAGGAACCTGTGGGATGGCGCCCGTGAGGACAGCCGTCCAGGCGAAAGGTGCGCCCCCCTCCCGTCGCGGAGGGGCGGGGCCGAGGCGCGGGGGGCGGGGCGGCGCACCTGATGAAACCTCTCCGGGAGATGATCTCTGCGTGGCAGTCGTTGACGGTCTCCCCCTTCAGGCTGAGGGAGTCGCCCTTCACACAGCGGTTCCCTGGCAGTGGGAGGGCCGGTGGGTGACCTCTCCACGGGGCACAGCCAGCCTCCGGTGAGGTCACGACCACGCGCACAGAGCCCGCCCCTGCCGCGGTCCCCGCCCCCGGAGGGGCTTCACCGACCTGTCCCCAAGCTGACCACGACCCCCAGGTCGTCGGAGGCCTTCTTCATGATGACGGCGGCCAGGATCTTGCGGCCGAGCAAGGAGGGCTGGAAGCTGTTGGTGAGGGCGTTGAAGCAGCGGTGGCTCAGCATGGCGATCTGGTCGTGGAACGTGCTGCCCGTCAGGGGGAGCTGCGGGCACAGGGCACAAGGCTGTCAGGGCTGCGGCGCCCCGCCCCCCGCCGCCCGCCGCCAGGGCCGCCCGCTGCGCGGGAGCGAGGCCCGGGAGTGCGTCCCAGGGCGGCAAGGGCAGACCCCAACGAGGACGGCAGCAAGGGTAGACGTCTTAACTGTCTTTGGCTGTGCGTCTGGGGACCTCGAGAGGAGAAGCATAGTTC
>NC_043702.1:175062391-175069812 GCF_006229205.1 Suricata suricatta | reverse complement strand
CGCCCCCCGCCGCCCGCCGCCAGGGCCGCCCGCTGCGCGGGAGCGAGGCCCGGGAGTGCGTCCCAGGGCGGCAAGGGCAGACCCCAAGGAGGACGGCAGCAAGGGTAGACGTCTTAACTGTCTTTGGCTGTGCGTCTGGGGACCTCGAGAGGAGAAGCATAGTTCTTCTGAGAGTGGCCCCTGTCACTGGGGTTACCTCTGTGAAACCCATGCGCTCGGCCTTCTCGTCCTCCCCAATCAGGACGCGGAGAGCCGCGTCGGCCGCCTCCTGCTTGCCTTGCTTCTTGCTGTGGGCGCACACGGCCGGGAACCAGCGACCCCCGACCTTGGCCTGGTACACGAACCTTCGGGAGGAGAAGCAGGGTAAGGACAGGCGCCTGGCCGCAACAGCGCCCCGGGGGAGGGGTGCGGGCACCGGAATGCCCGTGTCCTGGCCGCTCGAAGCGGGTTCCACCCCCCCCCCCCCGCCCCTCCGGGGACCCTTCCCCAGCGTAGGCGCGTCACTAAGGGAAACTTCGGATACGCGGAAGACCAGTGTCACCTGCATGTTATAGGCAGCCACAAACCAACGACATGGCGTCTCTAAATCGGACGAGACGCATCACAGAGAAGTTCAGCAGGTCGGGTCGGGGGAGGGGGGGCCAGCGCGGCAGGGGCAGACTCTTGTCCATAACTTAGGTAGAAACTACGGGGACGCTCTCGCCCTCGCTCTTTCACGCTCTAGGTCGAAGCACCTGATTCTGTTTCCTGATTTCCCGATTAGCCCCAGAGGCCCCGCCTGTGCGGTCAAACGACGTGACGTGGCCCAGGCAGGGGTACCTGGGAGGGGGCGCCCGCGGCCGAGAGCGGTGCGGTGGGTCCACCGGCCAGGGGCCAGCAGCCAGCCCGGTGCCGCGGGCGAGGACAGGGACACGGCGGGGGCCAGACTGGGCTTCGGCCGAGACACGCGGCTGAACTTCGTGCCTGGTCCGTGTGTCCGAAAAGAACAAATTCTTTCACACAAAGCCGGATGTGCGCACAGGTGCACCTTGGAGACGCAGTGAGCGCAGCTCCAGGCCCAGCCGCCATGGAGTCCAAATGCACCGCTCGGTTCCCAGGTGCACCGCCGTCTCTGGGGGGCAATGGCCTTAGGTCTCGAGACCACACACGCACCTTACTGGAAATACCTCACCGCTAGGAGAATGTTCACCGTCACTGGAGCTGTCAGCGACTTGTGATCGCCGGCCAGGGGTCACCGGAAAAATACCGGAAAAATTCCAGAGAAGCGCCGGCACGTGGCGCAGAGACCGGAAGTGAGCAGACGCGCCGGGAAACGGCGCCGAAGGCCTTACTCCACGAGGTTCCCGCGACCCTGCGGCGCGGACACCCCAGGCGGTGCGGGCGCGTATGCGCAGTGCAGCAAGCAGTGCCTGTGCGACACCCGGGGACGCAGGAGGACCTGTTAAAGCTGCCACACAGAAGCCACCAGCCTTGGTCCACGCGCTCAGTAGGCACAGGACGCTAGCGGGCGTGAGCGCAGACAGTGGAGACAAGGAGGATGGGGCGCAGGGGGCGCGTGTGCAGTCGGGGGACCTGCCCAGAAGCTGGAGCCATGCAGGGGTGACGGAGAGAGGTGGTGAGCAGCACGGTGGGAGGAGGGGTGTCCTGCACACAGTGCAGATGCGGGCAGGGAGGTGTCTGCCGCAAGAGTGCTGCTAGTTCCCAGGGGGCGAGAGGATTCAGCAGGAAACACAGTCGTGAAGACGCCGGCCCCGCCCTCGCCAGCACGCTCCCCTGGTGATGCTGACCTGGCACAACCACCTGCAGCCACTGCGCGGCCCCTTCCTTCCTAAGTCAGGCCGCCCCGCAGACTCTCGGGGGCACACAGCTCCAGCTCGCCGCGACGTGCACGAGGCAGGAGCCTCACGCTTCTTTACGTGATTCACATCTGGCGCCCGTCCAAACAAATAGAAATGTGGCCCATCAACATTCCTGGGTGACGAGGAACCCAGGGAGGGCAGGCGGCTGCCGGAGGGAGTGGGGGAGGGGTCTGTGCGGACACACAGCGCAGGGATGCTGGCCCAGCCCCGGGAGCACACGGGCTGCAGCAGGACCCTCCTCTGGGCAGGTGGGACAAGGGGGTCAGGCTGAAGTGACAGGAGGCTGGACAGAGGGGTCCAGGGCTCTGGGAAGGTCTACGCTAGGCAGACACATCTAGTGGTTTCCAGCACTTAGATATTGAAGGTCGTGAACTCAGTAAGGTCACCAAGAAGGCCAGCAAGAAGGGAAAACAAAGGGCAGAAGTGTGCCAGCCTGGGCAGGGCAGTGAGGCCGCAGCCCCTGCCCCTCCCCAAGTGCCTGGATCGGCTATGGCCGGGGGTCCGCCGTGCGCTCGTGAGGGTCACAGTAATTTCTGAAATTCTGCGTGAGGCACTCAAAGTCCCAGGGAGGGTTTCATGGAAGCAAAAGAGGAGACGGCCAGAACGCAGGCTGGAGAAGAAGGCCGAGGCCAGGCGGCGGCAGGCGCGCCGACGGCCTCTCCCGGCCCCTCGGCTGTCTCTCAGCTCCCTCCTGCTCTGCTCAGAAACCAAGTCAAGTAAAAAACGGCAGACTAGGACAAGAGCAGGTAGTTCATGGAAGAGGAAACAACATATAAATATGAAGACATGAACATTACTTATTAAAAAATCTTAAAATCAGATGCCATTTTTATGAGCTCTTCTCCTTTAACAGCCTTTTATTTATTTTTGATACAGAAGAGACAGAGCATGAGAGGGGGAGGGTCAGAGAGAGAAGGAGACACAGAGCAGGAAGCAGGCTCCAGGCTCTGGGCTAGCCGTCAGCCCAGAGCCCGACGCGGGGCTCGAACCCACGAACGAGAGATCTGACCTGAGCCGGAGCCGGAGGCCTAACCGACGGAGCCCCCGGGCGCCCTGACAGGCTTTTAAAACCGAACAGCCGGATACCCCACGAAAATTCAAACAGCTAGGAGAATATGATGAAAGTGGGGGAACCTGGGCGGGCGGCTGGTTAAGGGCCCAGCTCCGGCTCAGACCCTGATCTCGCGGTTCGCGAGTTTGCACCCCGCATCGGGCTCTGTGCTGGCAGCTCAGAGCCCGGAGCTGCTTCGGATTCTGTCTCCCCCCATCCCCCACCTCTTCCCTGCGCATACGGTTTCTCCCTCTCAAAAATAAATAAAAAAAATAAAACAATTTTAAAAAAGAATATATAACGAAGGTTAGGTACCCCTCACTCTGCAGAAACAAACACTGTTGTGTTTCTCATCCGACAAGAAAGGACTCTACGTGGCCGTCCGTAAGCTCCCACGCACTCCCCTCCCCTCCCGCACCCGCTGGGGCCGGCTAGCTGAGGGCTCCGGTCCCCGTAAGCAGCCTGCGGGGGACAGAGGTGCGGACTCCGGAGCGGCCCCACCTCGCCGTGACTAGCCCCGGCCCCCGCCCGAGGCGGGACAGCACAGATGCCGCGAGGTCGCCGACACCGTGCCCGTGTCATCTAGAGCGAGGCGGGACCTTCCAGCCATCCTTCACGACGCTCCTCCGCGACAAGCGGTCCCCTCTGTCTTCCTGTTCGACTGGCAAAGAAGCCCTTGTTGTTAAAGCCACTGGCCCTCAGCGCTTCCTCCTCGGCTGCTCCTTTACGACCCGCCAGCTCTCCTGGTGGCCCGTCCCCATCTCTCCCTGTAGACCTTCATCTTTTGTGTCTGGATCGGAAAGGCTCTGCCAGTCCACAAGTCTAAAACAGAAATCCCCACTTTTATCGAGTGCTTTTATGATTTCCTTATTTTTTTCTCGCTCGCCCTCTGTGTACACATTATACAGATATATGTATGTACACGTATCTTAAGATTTTGTTTTTTAAGTAGTCTTTATGCCGGCCGGGCATCCCGTATTTAAGTCCTGGACACCGACCCTGTGCCGTCTTCTGTCGGGACGTGGTGGGCAGTCTTCTCCCCGCCACCCAGTCACTCCCGTCCCCCTGGCGCGGAGTCACGCGCCCACGACAGAACCCGGCTGCGTCTGTGTGCCATGAGGGGCCCCTGTGCCGCACGGTCCGCCTTCTCCCTCACGGGCCCACGCGCCACTGGGCTGCGCAGCTCTTCCCCTCCGAACTTTCTAGCTCTTCTCCCACGTGGATTCTTCGTGTAAAACGGGCGTCGGGTTTTCCAGGACTAAAATCAAGTCTAGCAGTGTGTTCACTGGGATCAGGTCACAGGTAAAGAATCTGGGGGCGGCTGCTCTCGGGCCATCTCGGGAGGCTCAGGGCCCGCACGCTTCCCGCTCCGGACGCGCCGACGCCTCCCACGCACTTAGGGGCTGTTGCCAACAGGCTTTCTTCCACCACGCGCTCGAAACGCCTGTGGCCGCAGAGACCCCCTGCTCACAAGTGGTTCCTGGCTTCGTGCTCTCCGGAATCCCCGTCTGCTTCTGAGTTTCCTTCCATTCTCTCAGGAATATTGCAGGCACAGGGTCACGTCACTTGCAAACGACAGTCAGCTCCCCTCCTTCCCTCTCTTCATTCTCTGTCTTAACTGGTGGCGTCAGCTGGTGACGCGGAGCACCAGGGCGGGACGGCACGGCGCCCACGGGGCCCCGGGCGTCCCTGGGAGCAGCCCGGGCCCTGCTGACTGGCTCTGTTCTGCTCAGGAGGCACTGGGTAGTCTGCACTCTGTTAACAGCTTGACTTTTTAAATGGAATTAATGTTGAATTCTAACTAAATGCCTTCTTGGAGTCTGGAGATGATCCTGTGGGTTTTCTTCTTCGATCTGTTGATAACGGTGATAATAATAAACATCTCAAATCTCAACACAGACTGGTCTGCGCCACCCTGATACCGCTGCTGACGTCTTAGAGCAGCCAAGACAAACGTTTGATACAAAGGTTTCCAGACTCCGCGTCAGGCCCTCCCCTCTCAGGACAGACCCACCTAAGTGCTGGTTCCCATTAACCAAGAGAGGTCTGAAGGTGATTTCTGCTTTTATGGAAAAAGGCAGAGCAGCGTTCCGTGTGGGCTCTGCAGCGAGCAGTGCCCGGGCAGTGCGCACGCGCCCCAGGCGCCCCCACCCCACCCCTCAGCAGCTCAGATCCAGCCGAGGTAGCTTCGAAGCGGGTCTGAGCACCCATGCCTCATCTGGAGGTGTTTTGTGTATCTGTTAGCAAGATGTGTCCTAAGGAATCAGAAACGCCTGAGGGGGGGCCTTCACGGGGCCTGGGAACGGCACACCTCCCGCACACGTAAGTGAGCGGTGGCTGCTTTCCTGTGCTGCTCTGGCGCAGGGCAGATCCCACAGGACCCGTTCCCTCCCGGGGAGGCCCACGGTCCCCTGCTGGTCGCCGAGAAGAGGGAAGGGCTTCTCCTTATTTACTGCTGATAGGGGCCCGTGCTAGCCGCGCCTCCTTGGCCGGCAACGCAGTGACATTTATCAGCATTTTGGACACGCAGCTTCACTGCGGCACCATCTGTGACGGCAGTCTGGGGACCATCTGCCTGCTGGGGACCAGGGGGCTGGGGAGACGGGCCCCGCGCCCCGGGAGCCGCCGTGTGCGGAACAGAACAGATCGAAAACTCTCGTAGGTTACGCCGGCACACGTGAACTCGTGTGCAACAGAAGGGGAGACACGGCGGCTCGCCGCGCAGCGTCACGCAGACGCTGCGGAAGGACGCGGACGGTGCAGAGGTCTCGCACGCAGGGGTGTGGGTGCGTGAGGAGGCGGGCGCGGGGCCCAGGGGAGCAGTGAGGACGAGGCTCGCTCTGAGCAGTCTATTATCTACCCAAAAACCAAAACCCTTAGAAACCATCCGTGACCTCTGGCCCAGAAGACCCCCGCCCCGAAAAGCTACGGCAGACACACAGCACCAGACCGCCTCCGGGGGCAGGAGCGAGTCCCGCCCGTCGCCACGGAGGTCGGTGAGATCGGGACGCAGAGCAGGGGCTTCACCTCAATAGCACTGTTCTCTTTCTTAAACTAGGTGGTAGGTCCGGGGGTGTCCATTTTAGGAAAGACCTTTTACATCTCTTGCCCAATAAAACAACTGTAAAACTACAAACATCTATTCATGGAACTCTGCAGCTGTGAGGGCGCCTGGCTGAGCCAGTGGGCGCAGCGCACAACTCTTGATTTCAGGGTCATGAGTTTGAGCCCCACCTTCGGTTTAGAGATTAGG
Organism: Suricata suricatta; assembly: GCF_006229205.1. Taxonomy (NCBI): domain Eukaryota; kingdom Metazoa; phylum Chordata; class Mammalia; order Carnivora; family Herpestidae; genus Suricata; species Suricata suricatta. The sequence continues at coordinate 175,063,649 of NC_043702.1, read as the reverse complement.
TTACAAAAAGGTTTACGGGTGGCTCAGTTGGTTAAGCATCTGACCCTTGAACTTGGCTCAGGTCATGACCTCATGGGTCGTGGGATTGAGCCCCACATCAGCCTCCAGGGATTCTCTCTCTGCCCTTCCTCCCCAAATAAATTTTTAAAAAATGGAGAAAAATACAGAAACACGTAGCTGTGGACGAGAGTCTGATGGGGTGTGTGTCTAAGCCACGTACCACCTCTAAGACGTGCTGGTAAGTAAAGGAGGCAGCGCAGAACAGAAGGTAGGATTTATACCTATTTTTGTTTAAAAAGCAGAATGAGGGGCGCCGGTGTGGTTCAGTCGGTTAAGCGTCCAACTCCTGCTATGGGCTCAGATGATCTCACGGTTGAGTCCAAGCCCCGAGTCGGGAGCTGCACTGGACGTGGAGCCTGCTAGGGACTCTCTCCCTCCCTCTGCCCGCCTGACAGGCTTCTCTCTCAAAATAAATAAATTAGCTTACAAAAAAAAAAGCAAAACAGAAAGAAAATGTGCTAATACGTGCCTGGAAATTTCTAGAAGTATTTGAGAAACTGGTAATAAGTCAGGAGAAGGAAGCCAGCAGTCTCAGGTAGAAACGGCCTTTTTCCCCGCATCCGTTTTCACCGGCCCGACTGGTTTTCTACGCACGTCCGTACTCCTTTGACACGTGCCGTCAGTCACACACAAGTACAGAGGAGCCGCGCTGGCAAGGGCGGCCGTGTGGGGCCGGGACACTTACTTGGGCTCATGCGGGGGCCCGGACTGGTCAACCAGCTTGAACTCGGCCGCGAAGCCGTGGGAGCGAGCGTACTCCAGCAGGCCGCCCACGGGGTTGGTGTTCAGGTACCTGACGAGCTCGCTGACCCTCCTGACCTTGCTGGGCACCCCGGCCTCCAGGGCATCGAACGGTTCTGCGCCGGCGCCCCCAGGCTGAAGGAGAGGTGGCCGTGCCAAGAGGAAGCGTGAGTGCTTACGGGAGCCGCGGGGGGCGACGCGGGGGCCATCCCGAGCCTCTCGCGGCGACAGCGGCCCACCTGGGGGTCGGCTGGCGCCGAGCTGGTGGCCTCCGCGTGCAGGGCCCTCATGGCCTCCTCTGCAGCCATGTGCTTGGCTGCCCTCTTGCTGGGCGCGCTCGCCGTGGGGAAGGTGTGGGCCCCCATGGCCACGCAGTACTGGAACCTGTGGGACGGGAGAGCAGGGCTGAGCGAGGGCCTCCCCACCGCCCGGCCCCCGCCCTGCCCGAGCCCCTGCC
>NC_043702.1:175060177-175062291 GCF_006229205.1 Suricata suricatta | reverse complement strand
GCGGGGTCGGGGACGGGGACGGGGTTGGCCGCAGTGGGCTCGGGTGGCACGCCGCCCGGGTCTCCCTTGGTCTGCATGCGCTCCCGCTTCCGGTCGGTCAGGCGCCACACCGGGGGGGTGGTCCCCTGCCGGCACACGTCCCCCTGCCTCTCCAGGTCGAGCAGCACGGCGCTGACGTCCCGGGCCTTGCTGAGGCCGATGTTTTTGGCCAAGTTCAGGGCGGAGGCGCTGCACGCATGCAGCAGGTAGTCACAGACCTTCTCTCTGATCTCGGCCATGTCCGCCGGCTCAGCGGGGGCTTCCGACTCCAACTCGGAGCCTCCGTCTGCGGGGTGCAACGCCGGCTCCAAGCCCCCAGCTTCCTGGCGAGGACGGTCTGCGTGGGCTGCTTGGCTGTGCGGGTGCCAGGCCTGCCCCGAGGAGGCGGATGCGATGCTCCACAGAGGGGGCGTCCCGGCACCCTGGCACAGCTCACCCCTCTTCGCCAGGGAGTACAGGACTCGGTTGACCTCCTTCTTTGGGACCCCAAGCTTCCGGGCCAGATGCTGCGCTGTGGCCGCCTTCCCAGCCCCCAGGCCCCGCAAGAGCTCCAGGACCGCCTGCTCCTGGTCCTGGCTGATCTCTAGAGCCTGGAGACGGGAGGAAAGCCTGTCGATGCCTCTTCCCGGCCGAACCCGGCCGCCCGGGGCAGGACCCCGGGACCCTCTCTGGAGCACCTGACTTGTGGGAGGCACGCCCCTGGGGACGCCCTCGGTCTCGGCTTCCCTGCTGCTGGCGGGTGGTGCTGGAAATGGCCAGAACACAAGGCTGGGTGGCTGCGGCGGTGGCGGCGGCGGCGGCGGCGGCAGCGGCAGCGGCAGGAGCGGAGGCCGCTGCTTCCCAGTGAGGGGCACGGCCGGGAGCCGCCCCCTGAGAAACTCCACTTGCTGGAGCTGGAAGCTGTTCGGGTAGGCCCTCGGCCCTGGCTGCTGCTGTCCAAGCCTGCGGAGCTCACAGCCTTGAGCCGGATGCGAGGGGTGTCTGTGGAGGGGGAGCCCCTGCAGGAGAAGAAGATGGAAAAGAGAGAGTTAGACCCGCCCTGGTGTGGGGGGGAGGTGGGCATGTGACCCGCTGTGGTGGCCCACCCCCAGTACCGCCTGGGGGCCGCCAGACGGGAGAGCGAGGAGGGAGTGAGGGCTCTCCCGCGACCTACTGCCTGGGTTCCCTTGGCAGGACTCCAGGGAGCTGGGAAGGAACCCTTCCACCTTCTAACAGAATTACCCTTTTAAGATTAAAAAAAAAAACCCAATAAAGGTTATTTTGTTTTAAAAACAAACACAGAACAACCACCTCGAAATGCCCAGGAGCCAAGGGCCAGGAAGCGGCCTCGGCGCCACCTCGGCGTCTGCGATGCGCCCTCAGGATGGCGGTGAAAGGGGAAACGGGCACACAGACGGCTGGGCAGGCCACCCCGGGCGCTCGAGATTTGGTTTTGGGGGCCTGCTCGGTTTCCTTAGGGAAGAAAAGGGCACATCATCCTCACACCTCAGCATGGTGCCCAGGTTTGGAAGGGATACCGGGCATTTTGACCCCAACCCCCAGGCTTGGCTGGACACGTGCACCTCGCAGGGGCTGCGCCCGACGTGGCAGCTCCTCCCAAGACCCCTTCCACCCCAGGGACCTTAGAATCCCATTCTCTGTCCTCCTGTGGGCTGCCACACCTTCACCAGAACACCGAGCACCTGTGAGCCCGTCCCACGCCCACATGGCCCAGGGCGCCCACACGGACCGGGGCCCCCCCACCCCGTCCTGTGTCTGCAAGGACCGGGGCTCATCCCTGCTGCTGCTACCGCTCCCTGGAGGACAGTCATGGCAGAAGGCGCTCAGGGACCTGGGTTCAATGTCCAACGACGCCGCCGCTCGTCCCCTTGTCTGAATTTCCCGAAGGCTCCAGGGACCCCTCAGCAGCTGTGCCTTCAGTAACTCTAGGCCTCTGCTCCCCTCATCTCTGGACACGATGAGGGAACTTAGCACATGGCTAGTCACACCCCCTGGGACCCTCAGTGGCCCGTCTGCTCCTCACTCAGTCCCCCGTTAGTGTAGCCGGGGCCAGCACACACCTCAGACCCTGCACC
>NC_043702.1:175057694-175060077 GCF_006229205.1 Suricata suricatta | reverse complement strand
CCCCCCCCCCCCCCCCCCCCCGGCAGTGTGCCTCACTGTCAGCCCTACTCTCTCTCTCTACTCCTTCGGCTTCCCTGAGTCTTCTGGGAAATGAAAACCAGCCCTTCCTACCTGTGGGAGAAAGTTTGCAAAGTCTGTACATGGCAGCTTTATTCATTATTGCCCCAAACTGGAAAACCCAGATACCCCCAGCAGGCGGTGAGACCAGCCTCGGAGCTGGGCTATACTGCCAGGCGGAAAAAAGGAAGGAGCTACTGATAAGACCTGCATCAGCCTCGAATTCAGTGTGCTGAGCGGAAGCAAGGCCTGAAAGACTGTGGCGAGTCCATTTACGTGACACTTTGGGATGGCTGCCGGGCGCTGTGGGGGTGGGGTTGGTGCAGGTGCGGAGAGGGCTGGCTCTGCTCCCGGCGGGTCCTGATCTGGCGATGGTCACAGCACTGCCTGTGCTTGTCCTCTGTCCAGTCAAAATTCATACAGTTGTACACCAACAAGGGTCAACTTTATGCATGTGAAGTATACCTCCATTTTTATTTTTTTTAATTTTTTTAATGTTTTATTTATTTTTGATACAGAGAGAGCATGAGACGGTGAGGGGCAGAGAGAGAAGGAGACACAGAACCGGAAGCAGGCTCCAGGCTCTGAGCTAGCTGTCAGTACAGAGCCTAACGGGGGCTCGAACCCACGAACGTGAGATCTGACCTGAGCCGAAGTCGGAGGCTTATTCGACTGAGCCCCCCAGGCGCCCCACTATTTATTTATTTTTGAGAGACAGAGACAGAGCATGAGCAGGGGAGGGGCAGAGAGAGGGGGAGACACAGAACCGGAAGCAGGCTCCAGGCTCTGAGCTCGCCATCAGCACAGAGCCTGACATGGGGCTCGAACCCACAAACGTGAGATCTGACCTGAGCCGAAGTCGGAGGCTTAACCGACTGAGCCACCCAGGCGCCCCTACCTCCATTTTAAAAGATACGTATTTTTTTCATTCCCCTCTGCCAAAAGATCAGGGATCCTGATTTGAAGGGAAAGCGTTTCCTCACATACAGCAGCAGGGTACCCGGTTACCCGTGGAGTGCGGGTGGTGGGGTGGGAGGAGCCTAGCTAGCTAGGTGGGCAGCTTGGAGATGCGGGGACCCAGGAAGGGCACGGTGGCTCTCCAAATGGCTGTCCTCAAGCCATGCTGCCACTCGGCTCGGCCTTCAGGAGACTTAAGGGGGTAGAAAGACTAATACTCCCTGTAAATTTCCTCAAGCTCGGGACTGTAAACAGATACGGGGGACCTTTTCCTTTTTCTCCGCCTTTGTTCTACTGTGAACACGTGCATCTGTCCTTGGGTGGTTTTTCCTTTTGTTTCCAAAATGAGATTATAGAGTACGCGTTCTTCTTCAGGTTGCTTTTTGTTCTTGTTTAACTTAACATTGTATCATTCCTAGATTTTCTCCAAGTGAGTACACACTGTTTACAAACCCAACAAAACTGTGCTGTTCCGGAGCCTGGATGTGTTACCTTTCCTTGCGCCCCTCTCTGCACAGGGACATTCAGATATTTTGCAAGTTTTGGCCAAGTACTAGCAATTTAAATATAGAAAGCATTTAGTTAGAAACTGAGTTTAGCCACTTTACAAAAGAAATTCTTTTACCAAGGTCACCGACTATTGGGAAAATCCCTGAGGTCCCCCCAGCGCCTTCCCCACCGTGAGGCCCGGTGCCTGCCGGCAGCTGACTCCGCCCAAAGACGGCAGCTGACTCCGCCCAAAGACGCTGGCCCCTCGGAGGCCTGGTGGGGGAGGGGCGTGCGGCGGGAGGATGGGGATTCGGTTCTGAGTCTGGGGTCGTCGTGTGCGTGCAGAAACGGCTCCAACAGATGTTGGCTCAGGATCAGCTTTGTGGCAGGCGCTGCCCTAGCGCAGGGGCACAGAGATAACCGAGGCTGGTCCTTACCCGCGGGACCTCGCTGTGAAGTGGGTTGTAACCCTCCCCCATCGGGACTGCCTGCGGAATACTGGGTGGGAGTGGGGCTTGACTGTGACTTCCGGGCACCTCCCGCAGGCTGTATGTGCCATTAACAAAAAAGCGACATGTGATAAAAGGTAAAGTTGGGACGGAGGCTGCCAGGAGAGGAAACCCCGCAGGCTGGGAGTCCCAGGGCTCCCGGAGAAGGTGGCCTGCAGGAGACCTGCCCCAGCGGATCAGAGTTGGGACGGGGGCGGCAGAGAGAGCAGGGACCCGGATTGGAATGAAGGCTTTGGGGCAGCCCGGGTGAGAGGCAGTGAGGGACTGGCACTGGAAGAGGCCACCTTTCTGAGCTGCTTCGGGGGGCAGGGGGTGGGCAGGTTGGCACTCAGCCACTGCCCAGCCGATGGGGGTGCGGGGGGGGGGGGGGG
>NC_043702.1:175050107-175057594 GCF_006229205.1 Suricata suricatta | reverse complement strand
AGCCCTGCACGACCGAGGCGCACGACGCAGACACCCAGAACGTGGCGCACACACGCACACCGAGGCTCACAACTGCGCGCACACGCCCACCCGCGCGCACACGCACACGGACCCGGCTGAGGCCCAGCGCGGTCTGGGCACAGCCGGCTCACCTGCCTGGGGTCCATGGCGCCCCCGACGCATGACCTGGAGCGGTGCCGGTGACACTCCCCAGGTGGGCCGGCCCCCTCCGGCGGACGCACTGCACCCCCGGGGTCGGGGGTCGGGTCTGAGGGCAGCGCAGCGAGCAGCCTGGGCGCGCGCGCGCAGGCAAGGAAATGGCCCTGGTTCAATTTCACTTTCGTTTCTACGGAAGGACGGCCTCTCAGCGGGAGGAGGGGTTTGGGCAGAGCCAACAGGAACCGCCAGCTTCCGATCTAGCCCTCGGCTTTCAGGACCACTGGACCAGGCACTCCCTCTTGAGGAAGGTGGCCACAAACACGCGCCCTGCCCTGCCCGGGATTGGGGGGGCGGGCAGCACCGGTGTGGCTGGCGGCGGGCGGGGCGGGGTCCGCCAACACTGGACCGGCATTCACCCTCCCAGCGCGCTGTAAACCAACTGAAACCCACCACCGCGGGGCGCAGGCACAGCCGGGACGCCCCCGCAGCCGCCGCTCCCTCAGGCCAGGCTTCAGTGCTGTGCAGCCTCACCCCGCCCCCCACCTCTCAGCCCTGCCAGATGTGGGGGCACGACTCCGGGATTGCAGAAGGGCAGCCTGAGGCTGCGGGGGGAGGGGGGGGCTGCAGATCAATGCAGGCCTCCCTCTGCACCCCTCACTGCGCTCACGCCGGTCTCGCCACGACTTTCCCAGAGAGAACTTGTGCTGTTCTCAGGATAGGCTGGTTCTGGCCTACGGTCAGCAGTCCGCATTGCTCCCGTGAGACAGCCCCTCCCAGCACGATGCCCAGCGGGTGCCCTTTCCCTCGGGTCTCCCTGGAACGCCCACCCTCCCGCTCCCATCTGCAGTGCACGGGGCTCCACCCCCCATGCCTTTGCACACTTCCTAGTTGGCTTACAGTACACCTGTCACTGCTTCCGACCAAGGTCTTCCAGGATCTGCTTCAAATATTGCCTCCCCGGGAGGCCCCACCAGCTCTGGGCTGGGGAGTGGGTGCAGTTCCTCATTTTGTGCTTCTGGGTCACTCAGCGCCTCCCCTACGGAGCACTTTCTCCATCCCCTGAAGGAGCCTGGGGAAGACCCGCCCTCCCAGCGGAACTCGCCTGATCATACACCTGCCTGCCGGGTTTTTCTCGGCCAGGCAGGGGCCCCGCCACACATCCTGCCGTTCCCCACGTAGTGACTGGCTCATAACCACTGCGTGGACCGCACACTCAAGGGCAAAATGCAGCACAGGAGCTTCAGGAAACGAAAGACCAGCATCAACCTCATTATGACCCAGGACCCGACCGTCCAGGCAGGTGGGGGGTCGGTCCCTCCAGGAAACCGGGCCACTGCCACGCAGGACAGGTGTGAGGACACACACCCTGCAGCTGCGAAATCCCACTTCCACACCCAGACGCACGCACGCAGCATGGCCTCGTTGTTGACAGACACCCTGGAAACAGCCCAAATGTCCAGGAACAGTAAAACGGAGAGATGGCGGCACGTGCTGGCGACAGAACATTCTACAGCAGCAGACACCACGTGGCTGGGGCCACTGCGGTCCAGCGGGTCGCCATCTAAATGTGACACCGAGCGGAAGAGTTCCTAGACCCACAGCCTGTGCACTTACCTCAAATCCCAAAGCGGCGGAGGGGCAGGGATGCCGCACAGATGGCGTCACGGGGCACCTTCGGGGGCAGGGGGGTGCTGACCGGGCAGGGACGCGCCGGGGGCCTGTGAGGAGGGTGCCGGCTCCACTCTTGGTGGCTGCCCCCAAGTTCATGAAGTCGCGCACTTTATACACATTTCTGCACGGATGTGCCCGCACTTCACCATTTTAAAAGGTTAACAACAACAAAAACTCTGCGTAGCTGAGCCCAGCCTGTCTCCCCACCTTCTGTCTTCCATTTAAGTAAATGCGTTAGGTCTTCGCCTGTTCTCCTGCCTTTGAGTGAACAAGCCCATGGCCTTGGACCCTTCCACCAGAATGTTCCGGAAAAACCTCAGTCACGGCTACAGGCAGGGAAAGTGCCTCCTCCATCCCTTTAACCTCACGTGGGAGGTGGCGCCAAAGCAGAAAGAGGAGCCTTGCTCCCCAACAGAGGGGGGGCTCTGGCCCGGAAAGAATGCCAAGCGCCCTGGTCACTGGGTCCCAGCAGCTCCTCCGCAAGCCTCCCGCTGCCCCCCAGCGCCTGGCCACACGGCCACACGGGGCTGCGACACGCTGCCTGCTGTCCCCGCCATCCCTGTGCCACTCAGTCATAGGCAATCCACAAGTTGGATGAAATAGTTGCTAAAAACTAATGACAAGTAACATGTCCCTTGCAGACATTTCAGAAAACACAAAGAAGCAAACAGACAAAATGCCCCACTTGTGCCTCCACTCTGTGTCTCCTTGGCACCCACAGCACTGCCACCACACTGGCGTCCCCTCCGGGGCCGGGGGCCTGCTGGTCAGAAGCCACCCCAGATGCGCGCCCCTCCCCCCAGCCCCCCGAGTCCGCCCGCCCAGTGCAGACTGCCGTCCACAACCAGGGCTGCGCATGGCGCCCGGGCAGCGCTGCCAGGCTCCAGCTCCGGCTGCCGGCAGCTGTCGGGGGGCCGGCCGAGCCCCAGCGCTGCGGAGCGGGCCTGCCTTCCCAGTCTCGCGGTCTGTGCTGTCACTGTACAGAGCAGTCTGGCTTCAGAATGACCAGGCGTTGTCACAAGCCGACCGCGTGCAGGTGCGTATTTCCAAGTCCTTCTGGTCCGTGACTTCCTACGGCCGCTCGGGACTGCGCACAGCCGCACCTGTGAGTGTGCGCCGCTCACCTCGCCGCACGCGGCACGTTATCAAAACAAGTAACACATGGCTACGCTACTGTTAACGGCTAGGGCCCCATTTCAGAACAGGATGTGCACATAAACTCCCCTTCATACCTTCACTCCCAGGAAACAGAGCAAGCAACTCCTAGAACTGCGAGGCTCAGCGGGCCCACGCCCACTGCCCTTCTTCTTGGTGGCTGTTGCTCTTCCATTCTTTGTCACTGGGTTTTTATTAAGCCACATCAACGTCACTGTCAACCGCCCCCGGGCCACAGCCCCCCCACTTGGTTTCCGAGCACGGACGGGTGCCCCAGAGCCGTCGTCACTGGACGTCTGTTCTACGGACGTTCATCACCTGACTGGCCTTTGAAGTTACAACAGAGCAAGGGATGCCCCAGTTTATTTATTAATGTTTATTTTTGAGAGAGAAAGAGTGTGAGCAGGGGAGGGGCAGAGAGAGAGGGACCCACAGAATCTGAAGTAGATCCAGGCTCTGAGCCTGACGTGGGGCTCGAACTCACAAACTGTGAGATCACCACCTGAGCTGAAGTCAAACGTGTAACCAACTGAGCCCCCCAGGCGGCCCTCACATGCAAGTTTAACCCGTTCTTGTATCTGGAGTCTCCCAGAACCCCACATGATGGCCCGGTGCAGTGGAGGCCGACCTGTAAGCCGTCCCCACCCCAGCAAGGGTCCTGGGAGGCGGGGCGAGCGCAGTGGTGCCCCAGGCAGGCTTGAAGGTGGCCTCCGGGCCACAGGGCCGCCCCGTTCGCTGGGGGAGCAGTGGGCTCCCCACACGGCCCACGGCCCACGGCCGGACAGCCGCCTGCCAGATGGCCAATTCCCCGAATGACCAACTTACTACAAACCCAGTACGCGGACATCGAGTTTTTCCTTTAAGCTCTCTGGTCTTAACTGACCTGCTTTTAACTCTGTCTTCATAACAGTCTTAGAAGAGGAGTCCGCAGCCCGTCTCCCCGTTGCCGCGGACGGGGGACAGTGGAAGGGGCTCTGTGGCACAGCCGGGGACTGAGGTTCTGGGAACGAGACCGGCCGGTCCAGGGGTGTGCAGCGTCCCTTCCCCGGAGTGACTGCGGCTCTGCTGCCACCCGTCTCTAAACGCCTCTCTCTCCTTCAGCTACACACGCAGGGGAGGAGGTGTGTGAAGACAGTCGAGAGACGTTAGAAGACGCTGGCCTTCAACACAGGAGCGGTGCAGCCACCAGGCTCCGGGAGGGGATTCTCGCCGAGAGCCCCTGGCGGGTGCCCGGCCCCACGACCCCACGGAGCAGGTCCAGTGATGCGGATTTCAGATTTCCGGCCACCAGACCCGTGAGAACAATTTTCTCTTGTTTTCAGTCACCAAATTTATGGCAATCTGCACTGCAGTTCGAGGAGGCTAATGCACCATCCTGATGGTCAGGGCAAGTGGGGGCCCCACGCGCGAAGCCAGCATGGACGCAGCTCTGTGGCCGGGATTTCTGCATCTGGGGCTGCCCGAGGAGACCGCAGAAACGGACCAGAGACGACGTGCACAGCCACAATTTCCGTGTTTTAGTGAAACCAAACAGTACACCTTTCTCATGAGTGTCCAGCAGAATTACAACCTTTTGTTTGAAAAAATAGAACAAGCACTGTGGATCATAAACCTACAGCCAATATCATATTTAAAATGGGTTAGGCATTCCCAACCAAACGGGAAATAAAATAAGGAGCGCCACCATTACTGGGATCTAATGTTTTCAATTCTGAGATGCACTCCTAACATTTCTGATATTGTGATGTGATTACAATGTGTGTATAGATTTCATATAATGCCCCCCAAAGCTATTATTGAACATAGCATGTGCCATGTTCAACAGTCTTAGAATGAAAAAAATACGATGCTTATCACTGTTTTGGAAATTCTAGCATATCCTATAACAGAAAACAGAAATATACACTAAAAAGTAAAGTAAAAGCAGATTATTTGTAGATAATCTCAAAACTGCAGTTGACTCCAGAATGAAAAATTCTTTGAACCAACGGGCTGGATATAAGAAAAATATACAAAACACAACTTCTTTCTTAATTGTAGGGCAAAAATACTATATTTTTAACAGCAAATAAAACACTTAAAAAAGGGGAGAGAAACATCTAGGAACAATCTTAAGAACTGGGAAAGCCTGCGTGTGGAAAGGCCCACAAGTGAGCTGGCGGCGTGCCTCGCGTGGAGGGCACAGCGGCCGCACGGGTGACGGCAGAGCAGCCGCACACGCCGGCCGGAGCCCCGGTCACAGGTCACTGCCGGCTCTGGTGAGATCAGGGCGGCGGGGGCTGAGGAGCTGACCCGACGACTGAAGGAAAGAGTCGCGCTGTCCTCATTCTGGGCGCTCCGGGATACCGCAGGGGGAGCTCCAGCCGGACAGAGCGGAACCGCGTTCCCGGCAGCGTGCACGGGTCCCACAGGTGACGGGGAGCCGAGAGCAGCGGCGGGGCGGGGGAACGGGCATGTCAACACACGGAGCTCGCCCAGCTCACTGGCTTTGGGGGAAAATCTACTTAGAGACTTGCCTTATAGTAGTAAGCCAAAATAAATGACAAATGGACTAAAAGATTATTTCTAAAGAATCCTAAACAAAAACACAACAAACGAAGTCAGTGTGTAGGAGTCATTTCACAGCAGTTGGAAGATCCCAGAAAGAATGACATCTGCTCACCGCAGATGAGTTTCTGCACTTTCCAAAACCACGACTGTGTTTATAAATACGCTCAGAGAAAGGCAGAAGCAGAGAGGAACCACTGTCACAACCACGGGCACGCCAGCGCCGCCGCACACACGCATGTGTCAGACGCGGAGCAAGGCCGCGGGCAGACAGCGCTCTGCGGAGCTCCTGCCTGGCCTTCCAGCCCCACGACCACCCCCCCAACTCGGCGTCACTGTCCCCACGTTGCAGAAGAGGAAACCGAGGCAGGCCAAAGCCACAGAGGCCGTCCGCAGGGACACGGCCAGCACTGTGGCTCAGAGTGGGTGGCCCGGGCCTGACGCTAGCGTCCCCACAGAACCACAGTCCATGAAAAGGTGGGTCACACACACAGACAAGAAGTGCGAGCGCCTGTCAGATGTTTGGGGAAATAATCACTCTAACGACTAAAGACACGAAAACGTGATGAAACTGGTCATTAAACCAAACGAGACCCCTCGGAGGCAGTGGTGCTCCGCGCCTTGGACTCCAGGAGCCCACCCCAGCCCCATCCAAAATGCTCTGGAGCGAGATTAGGTCACGGTCATCTCCCTTCTTTAAACCCTTGTGGCTCCCCGCTGCCCTCTGGATAAAGGCTCAAGGCGGTAACAGGGTCTGCAGTGTGCCCCCCGCTTCCGGGCTGAACCTCCCCTGCCCAGACTCCACCTGGGCGCCGGCCACTCTGTGGGACAGCCACAGAGCGCCACGGCCTCGGAAAAGCCAAGCCACACAGTCGCCTCGTCCTGGCCTCTGCCCGGGGGCAGCAGGCACAGCAAACGTGTGGAGCCTGTAACCCTAGGAAGCCTTCTTCAGGGTCTTCATCGCCCGCCGTAGCCACGCGCCTGCAGGGCTCTCTGATGACACGGAGGGCCGCCTCTCCTGAGCGGCGCGGCACGTCGGCCCAGGGAGGAGCACGCAGACCATCTGTCAGGTGAGGACACACCAGTGCCCGGGAGGAGGAGGTGGGGCAAGGGGACCGTGAGGAGGAGGAGGACAACTCAGCGTGACCTCAGTTAACAGTCAACAACCATCATCATTAATAACATAATCCTATGACGACATAGTTATCCTTAATGAACAGAATAATAAAATCAGAAAAACCTATCTTGAGGAAGAAAACTCAAAATCTAGTATGAAAACTCCCATTTGCCACTGCGCTGTTTACAACAAGTAAAAACCGAGAACAGCGTTCACATGCAGAGCTGGATCGCGGATTCTGGAACGGTCATAAACTAATCGCACAACACAAAAACGTGGTGCTTGCGGCGTTACTGCCACGGCAAGTGTTCAAATCCTGTGAGGGGACAGAACGCAGGGATTCAGCTCTGGGGCACAAGGCGCCTGGGCCAGCGGCGGCCAGGCCTCCATGGAAGCCGCCCTTCCCGGGGCAGCCCCGGTTCTGTCCACTTTCCGGAGGCCAGGCTGCCCCCAGACCCGGAGAGAGGGCCGGGATGCGCCTAATAACCTCCTCTCGGAGATTCCATTTCCCCTGCCAGTGACACATGTGACAATTCTGGCCAACTGAACACAGAGAGCTGTCGGGGCCTCCTGTGACAAGGGTTCCTTGCTGCCACATGTGATGGACGCCCTGGGCTGGCACGTGGCTGAGCTGCTGCATCACCCAGCCCCGCCCCAGGCCGTCTGCGGGGTGAGTCATAGGTGCTCCCTGGTGGGGGGGGGGTTAACGGGCCCCGTCTACAGGAGGAGTCACGGGCCCTGTCTGGGGGGGGGGGGGGGGGGGGGGGGGGGGGGGGGGGGGGGGGGGGGGGGGGGGGGGGGGGGGGGGGGGGGGGGGGGGGGGGGGGGGGGGGGGGGG
>NC_043702.1:175046083-175050007 GCF_006229205.1 Suricata suricatta | reverse complement strand
GCGGTTGGCGGGGGCATGCGTCACAGGCCGGCCTCTGCAGGATGAGGGAAGCGGTCAGGTCTCATTTCTTTCAGAATTTTTTAACTGGGATTTTTTTAGCCTTTCTTGAGTGTTTCAAAAAAAGAAAAAAAGTTTTAAAGTTCACAACTCTTGATCCCTAAACTCTAATCAAACAATGAGTTATTAAAAAAGGGCTTAGACCAATGCTTGACACCTTCTAAGTGAAATAAACTTTTAAAAAATAATTACCCTAAGGAAAAGGACTCAAACTATGGGGAAAGCCTCCATATACACCACATCGTTGTTGAGAGAGGTTGGAGTGGGAGCGAATCACGTGGGGCAGCATGCCTGTGGGGCGTCTGTGTGTGGCCTGAGCCCTGGCCCGTGGCGGCGCCCCAGGAGAGGGTCCAGCTCCCAGGGCGGGCCGGGGGTGCCGGGGTCCACGACACGGACAGTGACAGACTGCAGCCCTCACCGACACCATGCCAGCATTTTCTCCCTGTGGGCAGATTTTCATTCATTCATTTAATAAACGCTTATTAAGCACATCCTATGTGTCGGGCACTGTCCTAGGTCCTGGAAACACATCAGTAATCGAAACAAAAATTCCTTTACTCATTTTCATGAAGCTGATGTTCTAAGGAGGAGAGACAGACAATAAACAAACACAACAACATCAATTGGTTGTGTGAGGAGAAATAATGCCAAGTAAGGACGGGAGTCATCACATCTACAACGGGGCCGAAGTCCGGGGTCTCCCCGTAAGCAGAGAGAAGGGGGCCCAGCTCCCGGACGGAGGTCAAGGGAGGCTTCTGGGAGAAGCATGGCCCGAACCTCAAGGGCAGTCAGTGTGAAGCAGCCGGGAGGGCGGACGGACTCGGCAGGGGCGCGGGCGTGCAAGGGTCAGAGGGCCCAGGATCAGGGCTGCACCTCGGCAACAGGCTGGCGCACAAACACTGACAGGGCGGGCACTGGAAGGGCCTCGAGGGACAGGGGCACGTGTGCGCGTGCACACCCACGGCAGTCAGGCCCTGTGGCTGCGGGAAGCAGTCTACTCTTCCATCCTGGGAGGGGGCCTGTGGCACAGACCTGTCCAATCATGGTGTCCCTGTCACCTTGTCCAGTGGCCAGTTTACAATGCAGAAGAGCACTGGAAGGTCATCAGCCCGGGGCGGCCTGGGGCTGCCGGGTCTCAGCTTTTTCAGTTCGAACAGAGAAAACAGCAGAAAATGAGGCCAATAAACAAGAAAGGAGCAGAGAAAGGCAGGGCCACGAGAGTCTTCGCCCTCACAGCCGCCCCTGAGGCCCGTCCGTGGCCCCCCCCAGTTAACTTCCCAAAGAGGGGACGGACTCTTTTTTGCTTAAGTGAATTCACACTGGGTTTCTGCCATCTATAACCGGATTAATACACCCTCTTTTTGGGAAAGGGCTTTACTCTGTGTGTGGTGGGGGGACTGGGGGGCCGGTGAGAGCACAGGTCAGGTCCGAGTTTCTCCCGTTCGGTTTGATGAAGACAGAGAACTAGGTGCTCTGAGGCGCCTGGGGGGCACAGAGGCAGCGCCAGCTTCTCGGTGGAGGAACCTGGGGGGCGCGTGGACGTCTACATGGGTGAGTGACGTCAGCCCGTGAGTTTACATCACCCACCGCACGGCCCTAAGCCACCTTCAGACAGAACGAACCCAGAACGGCTGAGCAAAACCACCAGGAATACCAGCTGTTTAAAACCAGTTGAGTTATTCCCACATGAATGTCCATCAGTCACAAGTCTTTTCTAAATATTTAATGTTGCCGCAAACCTAGTATCTTGAACTCTTCATGTCTATACCCATCACCCAGCGTTCTCCAGAAAACTTCACTCGGGCAGCAGCCCCAGCCTGGACCCACTCTAAGGTGTTAAAGCAAAGTGAACTGCTGCGTCTCTGGTGCCCAGGGCCGGGTCCGCGGGCTCACATGTTGGAAAACCCGGCAGTTGGTCACAGATCAGAATGCCAATCTTGGTCTGAAACAGCTTTAAATCTCTAAGTCCTTGGGGGCGCCTGGGTGGCTCAGTGGGTTCAGTGTCACGATCTCCGGGCGGTGACCTTGAGCCCCGCCTCGGGCTGCCAGCTATCAGCTCAGGAACGGATTCAGACCCTCGGTCCTTTGCTCCCTGATCCTCCCCCACTGGCGTTGCCTACACCTTCTCTCAAAAATAAGGAGGGGCGTCTGAGTGGCTCAGTCGGTTAAGCATCCGGCTTCGGCTTAGATCATAATCTCACGGTTCATGGGTTCCGGCCCCGCGTCGGGCTCTGTGCTGACAGCTCAGAGCCTGGAGCCTGCTTCAGATTCTGTGTCTCCTCTCTCTCTGCCCCTCCCCTGCTTGCACTGTCTCTCTCTGTCTCTCAAAAATAAATAAGAAACATAAAAAAAAGTAAACATTAAAAAACAATCCAAATCTTTAAATCTGTGGATAGGACAGACGCTCATGTGACAGTCACCGTATGGAAACGGCTCGGGAAGGGGCCTCTGTGTACTGAGCGGGGGTCTCAGTCTGGCAGAAATAACAACACCTCAAGATTTTTTCTTCTTTCCACCGGCATTTACAAATACCTGCTGTGTGCCCGTGAGCCCTTCCTTTTTCTATGGGTAAAAAGGCCAAATCTCGGTTCACATCTGGACAATGCTGGGTAAAATGTAAAATACAAGATAATTTATCACTGAACAATCTGAATCCTTTTCCTGTAGCAAATTCTGGCCCTCTGAGCTGTGCTTACGCCTCCCTTACCCCGCTGCCAGGGCTCTAGTCACTGAGAAGTAACTAAACCCAAAGCCACACAGCCCAAGAAGCCTGGGCTCTGGGCTCAAGTTCCAGTTCTGCCACTAACTTGGGTCAGGATTTTGGCCAAGACTCATCTGCATCTGTAAAATGGGGACATGCTCACTTCTTGCACTCGGTGCGGGAGGAACGAAGTCAGTCAGTGAATGCACAGTGTGTGGGTCGCTGTCAGTACACAGCAAGTGCTCAATAAGGAGAAGCTGTAATTAACAGAAGATACTTAGGCCCTAACCTCTTTCCAGTTCCACAATTTTATGAGGTCTTTAGTAGAGAGAGGGTGGGTTTGAGACGGCCCACACCAAGTCTGCTTCATCGTATCCGGCAGAATAGCAAGCATCCAAAACGGCAAAAAGTTCCCCTGTTCTCAATCTGCTGTGCCAATGGGCCACCTTCAGCAAGGGGGCAAATTCAAGGGCCTGGGTGCCACCCCCTTACTAATAACAGCTGGACACTTCAAATTCTGACAATTACGTGCAAAGTAGAGATCATTATCTTCGTTTTGCAGGTAAGACCAAGTAGGAGCAGAGAAGTTAAATGACTCAGTGTCACACAGATGGCAGACGGCACACCTGACTCCAGGTTCACGCCCCTCTCCGCTCTTCTGTCTCTGCTGCCCGTACAGCAAGCAGGCGAGTGTTTGTTAAATATGAAAAAGACATTCGGGAGCTCGAAACGAGGGGAACAAGCCTCGTCTGGTAAAGATGGAGTTGGCACCGTCGCCCACGTTCGCTCGGCGATCTGGCAATCCGACGCTCCCGCGTTCTCTGCTCCCCGTGACCTACTCGGCCTCCCCCTCCGGCGTCAGCCATCGTAGGGACCTCTGTGCGCCGGTCCCCAGCCCTGGCCACTCAGACTCTGCCCTCCCGGATAGGCGCCTGCTGGGACTCCCCCACGCTGCACGGAAAACCCAATGACAGGTATCCGTCCTGGAAAGGCAAGTTTCGCAAACTCTGACATCACACGGAACACCTGCGGCAGGCTTACCCGCTAGCGGGGCCCAAGAATCACGCCGAGCGGATGGAGGACGGAGGACGGAGGACGGGGAGGTGACGCAACTAGGCCTCCTGCTGCAGGGCCAGGCCGAGGCACGGCGCGGTGGCCGCGACCCG
>NC_043702.1:175043838-175045983 GCF_006229205.1 Suricata suricatta | reverse complement strand
GTGGAGAACGGCCGGGAGCCCGCCGTAAAGCTGGAGCGCGGGCAGGAGGCCGCCCCCGAGCCGGGGAGGCCGCAGCCGCCCGCTCACGACAACGGCCCCTCGAGAGCAGCGTACGCCGACTTTGAGAACGGCCAGTGGGCCACGGACGACATCCCGGACGACCTGAACAGCATCCGCGCAGCCCCCGGGGAGTTCCGGGCCATCATGGAGATGCCCTCCTTCTACACCCACGGCTGGCCGCGGTGCTCGCCCTCCAGGAAGCTGGCAGAGTGCCAGCTGAAGAACCCCGTCAGCGGGCTGCTGGAGTACGCGCAGTTCGCCGGCCAGCCGTGCGAGTTCCAGCTGCTGGAGCAGAGCGGGCCACCCCACGAGCCCCGGTGAGCGAGGGGCGGGCGGCCCTGCGGCCCTGACACCGCTGGGGGGGCGGGGGGTGCTGGCTTTCGGCCTCAGTGTCAGGCCTGCATCCTCTCGGGCCCCAGGCGATGAAGGCTGGACCCCCTCCCCCTTCCATGCGCCCCCCCATCCCTCCCGGGGAGTCACGGGACGGGGGGCGGGGCGGGGGAAGGAGGCCGCAGGAAAGGGCGGCGCTTCTAGGTCTGGACACTGCGTCTGCCCGCGTGGGAGGGCGAGTGCGGGCTGTGGTGCCTGAGCTCCCTCACTCAGGCAGCCGGCCCCGGGGGTCCCTGGACAGAGCCGGGGAGGCGGGGCCTAGAAGGGGCTGCCGAAGGGCCCCGTGCAGAGCTAGGGTGGGAGACAGCCCCACTAACCCCTGCGTCCGCCCCGGGCTGGACTCCCGGCCGTGACTGACCCCGTCCCCTGCAGGGCGGGTGTTAGGAAAGGGCCGCGTCTGTCCCAAAGCTGCAGGGCCAGGACCTGCTTCTGTCCAGCGCTGGGGGGGCGGGGAGTTTGTGGGTGCCTGCTCTCCACCTCCGGCTCTGAGACACAGGGCCACGTTCAGGTATCTCAGAAGATCCAGGGAATAAGAAACTTGACCTACTTTCCTAAACGAAATCCCAGGTTGAGCAAAGTGCCGAACAGATTTGAAAACTTGAACACGGGGGTCCAAGCCGGGCCCAGAGACCTAGGACCAAGGCTTTTCGGTGTTCTGATTGATGTGGGGAAGGTCCTTTCCTCTGGGCTTCATGCTGCAGGGCTGCAGAATGATTCAAAACAGAGAGCTCTGTCTCTGAGGGAGGCTGGGGACAAGAGCAGGCCCCAGGGGGGCAGGTAGCTGGCCCCGTGGGTGTCAGGGCGCGTGAGGCGGGGCGGCCGGCGGACCCCAGCTGCCGTGGTCACTCACAAGACGCGGCAGTGGCCGTGGCACGTGGTCGTTTGCACAGGCTCTGTCTTAGGGCCAGCAGGCGGCGGATTCCCCCCTCCCCGCCATGAGCGCTCGCTCCAACGAGCTCTGCGGGGACAGGCCCTGACTGCTTTGCTTCCAAAAGGCAGGGCCCTGCGGCCTCCGTGAGCAGTGGGCTTTGGGGTGCAGGGCCCCGAAGAGAGGGCCGCAGGGACGGCCGGGCCCGCGCTCACACGTCTCGCTTTCCATCAAGATTCAAATTCCAAGTCATCATCGGTGGCCGAGAGTTCCCGCCGGCCGAAGCTGGCAGCAAGAAGGTGGCCAAGCAGGACGCCGCCCTCAAAGCCATGACCATCCTGCTCGCGGAGGCGAGAGCCCAGGACGGCGGAGGGGCCGAGGAGCCCTGCGGCTGCTCCACGGAGAAGGGCCCGCACAAGGTAGGCGTCCTCACCTGCCTCTGCAGGCCGCTTTCCCCCTGCCCAAGTTACAGACCTCCAGGCTCGAAAGGGACCTTGAAGATGGCCAAGCCCCGTTCTCGGCGGAAAAGAACTGAGGCCCGAAGCGTTCCTTCCCCGCGGCACCCAGGGCCTCCCCGGGAGGGCAGCCCCCCACCCGTGCCCTCCGCCCTGGCAGGCGGGCCAGCGGGTCCTCAGCTGCTCTCCGGCCTCTTGTTCCCTCCAGGCCGCGGAGCCCCAGCCCGGCGCCCCGTCAGCAGCGCCCCTGTTCTCCGGGAAGAACCCCGTCACCACCTTGCTCGAGTGTGTGCACAAGCTTGGGAGCTCCTGCGAGTTCCGCCTCCTGTCCCGGGAAGGCCCGGCCCATGACCCCAAGTACATCCCGGGCCC
>NC_043702.1:175042373-175043738 GCF_006229205.1 Suricata suricatta | reverse complement strand
GGCTCAGTCGGTTAAGCCTCCGACTGCGGTTCAGGTCAGATCTCACGTTCGTGGGTTCGAGCCCCGCATCAGGCTCTGTGCTGACAGCTAGCTCAGAGCCTGGAGCCTGCTTCCTGCTCTGTGTGTCCTTCTCTCTCTGCCCCTCCCCCTCTCATGCTCTGTCTCTCTACCAAAAATAAATAAAACATTAAAAAAAAAGAAAGCTGTAACCTAAAATATGTGTATTGGTACCTAATTTGTGTTCTCTCTTTCCTCTTGAGGTGCACCTGACATACAGTGTTACATCAGATCAGACGTAAAGGCCGGTGATTTGACAACTCTATAGGATTAATTCACTCACCCCAAGGGAGCTGCCCCCAGTCACCATACGGTGCTGTTATAATACCCCTGAACGTGCGCCCTGTGCTGCATCCGGCGTCAGCATGACGGACCAGTTCCACACCCGGAAGCCTGTCCTTCCCGTCCCGCTTACCCACATCGCCCGCGCTCCCGCCCCATTCCACTCTGCTGCTGTTTCTACTCGCCATTTGTAACAAAGCAGACAGACCTAAAAGGGATTATGCTATGTGACCTAAGTCTCAGAAAGATAATAATAATATGATATCACATATGTGTACAAATCAATCACAAAACAGATGCAAAAACACAAGAGGAGAAACAAACCCATCTCCTGAGTATCTACTTTGTTTCGATAAAGTCAATGGATAATCTTGAGAACTCTAAAAACTGATTCTACACGTTCCATAATGGAACAAGGTGGTCTGTAATAATTTTCAAATTCTGGCTGCAGACAGGATGTTTGCTCAAGACACAGCGAACACCACAGACGCCTAGATCGCTCTAACGTCACTGCTCAGCCCCCAGCCCCAACTCCTACAGGGAGAATCTGCACATGCAGCGGATACGGGAGACCTGAGCACAGGAAGCCCCAGTGTCCTAAGGAAAATCTGGCATAACTGCTGGAACCTTTGCCGACGGCGCAGACATATATTTTTGTGTCCAAGAAACAACCCTGTCCTCTAAGAGCAAGATACTATCATTATATTAGAAAGCTTTGTTATACACAAACCTACGTGGAATGATAGAATGAGAATTTTCAATGTTTCTAACTATGACAAATGAAAAAACTTAAAACCATGGAGAATAATCTCCTACCAGTAGTTTCTAATCACATGACCCTGATTTGGCTCCTGCCTAATTGTCTATGTTTCCACCACATCGTAAGATACTCATGAAACAGACACAAGAAACGGGATAAAAACTGTAAGACTTACCTTAAGACGGTGACCAGCGGCCATTTTGCTGTGGGTTGGAGAGAAACACGTGCACCGAGGACCCCCCCACCCCCCACCTGCAGACCTGGAA
>NC_043702.1:175039877-175042273 GCF_006229205.1 Suricata suricatta | reverse complement strand
GCGCGCAACTTGAGACGCTTGTTCTAAGATACGTCTGGAAGAGCACGCGGCCAAGAGTAGTCAAGATGGAAGATTAAGAAGAAAAATAAGGAAGATTTCCCTGCTAATAATCCAGACTTTTTATATGACTGTGGTAATTAAACAGTATGCTGTGGGCACGGAGGTAGGCAAACTGTCCAGTAGAACAGAATAGACAGTTTAGAGACACAGCCACACACCAATGGAATGTCAACATATATCCAAGCTGGCATGACAATCAGTCGGGAAGGGAGGCGCTAGTACAAAACAAATTTAGGGGATGGAAAATCATTTGTATGTAAAAAGCAAGAACAAAGACAAAAGTAAATTCCAGAGAGCTTAAGAATTCAAATGTCAAAAACAAAACTAAATATTTCTAAAAGAGTAAGTTAATACATATCAGGGTGGGGGAAAAACAATAAATATTTATAAACTCAAAGTTAAGAACATATTTATTGGGGCACCTGGGTGACTCCATGGTTAAGTGTCCAACTCTTGATTTTGGCTCAAGTCATGATCTCACAGTTCATGAGTTGGCGCCCCACATCAGGCTCTGTGCTGGCAGTGCAGACTGCTTGGGATTCTCTCTCTCTCTCTCTCTCTCTCTCTCTGCCCCTCTCCTGCTCATTTTCTCTCTCAGAATAAATAAATATTTAAAAATTAAAAAATAAAATTCTTAAATAAAAATTTAGAAAAACATGTTTTTATCAAAATAGGAAGTGAAAAGACAAGCCAGTTTGCAACAGGTAGGTGCCAAACAAGTACTGTCCAGTACAATCCGCCAGAACAAATGAGGGAAAGACATGAATTGAGTATTAGGAGAGTGATTCACGGACGGCCTCTGCGGACGGGCCCTGGGTTGTTGACTTCCATCCAGCAGGCTGGGGTCTAGAAACCCAAAACCTGCCAGTGAGCATCAGACTCAGATTTTTACACACCCAGTTGTGTTAAACACACAGCCCCGACAGGCAGACTGCAGCCCCTCGGAGCTCCGTGCCCGTTTTGCTCCTTCAGGAGACGCGCCCGCCACCTGGGTGTCGTAGGAAAGACCAACCCTGGGGCTGTAACGGCCCTGCCTGATGCGGTGCTTCCGCGCCTTCCGACCCAGGGACTTCCGGCTGGGCTGCCGCGCATCGGCCGCCTAAACATCTAGGAACTTCCCTGCCCCAGAGTCTCTGGATTGTCTAGCTCTGTGAGGGCCTGTCCCACACACAAATCCGACAGAGGTGACCCAAACAAAGCCTCTGTGTGTGTGACTGCCACCTCCTGGTCTTATCTTTTTCTTGATCTGCCTTGAAATCTCTCCGGCCCCAGACGTGTTTCACAGTAAAAGAACTACAGATGGCCGATACATATATGACATGCTGAACCTTGGGGACCCCCGATAAGGCCAGGACAAGACCCTCTGTAACTCCCCTTTCCTTGCCAGAAATCAGGAAGCCTGCCGTGTTGGGGAAGACAGTGGGCGGGCACAAGTGGACTGGCCTACCCTCGCTGGAGAGGGCCACTGACCGTCACCCAGCTGAGCGCCGGCGCGCCCAGGGCCCGTCAGTTCCGCTCCTAGGCAACACGGCCAAGCGGAGCTTCTGTACAGAAACATCAAAAGGCAATGCTCGTAACCACACCGTCGGAAATAGCAAAAACAAACAACAAAAAACTAACCAAAGCTAGAAATCGCATAACCGTTCAGCAGCTGGAGAATGGATAATGACACATTCACACATGGACGATTAAGTAGCAGTGACCATGAATGTTAATGTCCCCCCAGGATGGCTAGGCTGAAACCCTAGGATTGGAAGCGCTGGAGCCCATGACCGGGATGGGGCTGCAGGAAGGCGCCCCCACGGAGACCCCGAGGCCTTCGGCCACGTCAGAAGTCTGCCCCCGGGAAGGGGATGCTGGCGCCCTGCCTCCGGCCTTCGGAACTGTGAGAAATACAGGTATTCCCGTTGTTTCTAAATCTGTGTAGCTTGTTAAAGCAGCTCGAACGGACTAAGACATTTAGTAGCTTCTTGTGAAGAGTCCAGAACGCTAGACAAAAGCTAAAAAACAAAAGTAATGTATCGCTTAATAATGCATATAAACGTGAAAGTACATTGTAGAAACGTTAAGAATTGTTGCAGACGCAAATCAAGATGGAAATGAATTCCGAGGAGGGGCGGTAGGGAACGTGCAGACCCCTCATCCCCACGTGACAGTCGGTGGCGGCTGGGTTCCGGGGTCGGGTGGTGAGACGGCGAACACCGCGTGACCTTCAACGTAACTTAACCGGCCCATCCGAGGACGCGCGGCTACAGCGCCTTAGCACCCAGCCCCGCGTGGCTCCGCTCGCGGGCCCCCCGCCGCGACGCGGACCAAAAAAAAAAAAAAGAAAGAAA
>NC_043702.1:175037852-175039777 GCF_006229205.1 Suricata suricatta | reverse complement strand
CCCGGCGGCGCTCGGGCTTGGCGTGTGGCTGGCCGGGGGCCCAGGGCTGCGCGGGGGTCCCGCGGGGGAGGCCACGTCTACCGTCCGCGCCCCGAGCACATCCGTCTTCCGGGTTCTGTGCCTCGCCGTCCAGAAGCCCACCCGTGCCGCGCCCACCCCCAGCCCAAAGGAGAGGGGACGCCCCTTTGTTTCTTCCTCGGCCCAGGAGGGTCGTCCTGGAAATAGACACTGTGGGGAGGGCCACTGCGCCACCCCCCACACCCCACCCCCTCTCAGCACCTGGCCGGCACCTGCTGCTGCTGCTGCGCTCGGTCCCTGCGCTTGGTCCCCGCGCTCCGTCCCCGCGCGTCCTGCCCGCCCCAGGACCCGGCGTTTTAATGAGAAATGGACATTCTTTGCCACATTGAAAATTAGTGGCTGGTGTTAAATGTATCTTTTGTTACGATTACGTTTGAATTCTTTTTGCAGATGCTTACCATTTTTATTTCCATTTTTCCATTTTTAAAATTGTTTTTATTTTTTTACAAATTATACAAATTCCTTAAAAAACCTGAAAATGTGCTCATTATAAAAACAACTTTATTTGCTATGAAGATTTTTCTAATTGGTTATTTGCCATCTAATTTTGGCTTTTTCATTAAACATACAAAACCTGTTTTTCATTATTCTGTAGACAAATTTTATACTTTTTGATTTTGTCCTTTGCTTGTAAGCTTTAAAATGTTTTTCCTCATTCTGTATTCCAGTATTTGGTTTTGCTTTTTTTTTTTTTACTTTAGTTAATACTCAGTTTTATTTCAGATTTTAACAAAGTATTTTCTGAAAATATTGTGTAATGTTTTAAATAAAATCAGTTTGGATTAGATGGTCTATGTTTTATTTTACATTACATTAGTGTATCTATCAGATTTTTCTTTTTTAAAATAGTTTATCAGAATATCAATGCTTTGTTCCACAAAACTGAGATTGAAATGTAGGTATAGAGGTGCCTGGGTGGCTCCGTCGGTTAAGCGTCTGACTTCGGCTCAGGTCATGATCTCATGGTTCATGGGTTCAAGCCCCGGATCGGGCTCTCTGCTGACAGCTCAGAGCCTGGAGCTGCTTCCGATTCTGTGTCTCCCTCTCTTTCTGACCCTCCCCTGCTCGTGCTCTTTCTGTCTTTCGAAAATAAATAAAAAACATTAAAAAAAAAAAAGAGGAGTATATGTACATATTAAATATCCACGAATCGCCACATGGCATCGTGTTTGTCTGTGGCTGTCACCGTGGGGTGAGAGGCTCCTTTGTCCGACCGGCAGCTTGTCCGTGTGTAGCTGGGGGGGGTGAGTGTGGCCCCTGCCAGCCCTTATCTACTGTTTCCATAAGACTTTGTTTCTTACGATACAATTGTATGCACTAGACAGCAGATATTTTGGTAAATATTGATACGTATGTATACCTGCTAATCAGCATCCAAATCGGGAAAATAAAACTTTTCTGTCACCCCAGAAAGCTCCTTTGCGCCCCTGCCTAGCCACGGCTGCTCTGAGGTCTGGGGTCTCCGTCGGTTAGCTGGGCTGTTCTAGAAGCTCACGGGAATGGAGTTCTGCAGCGAGCGCCTGGGCGCGCTCCTTCCATTGCGGTCAGGCAGGTGGGCTGGGCCATTACCCTTCCTGCGATGGACATCGGTGTCTATGCGCTCTTCACGCAGTGTACATTTAGTTTGTTTCCAGTGTAGGGCTTTTACGAATAAAGCTCCATGACCAGTTTTTTCTTTTTTTGATGAGGCACAAAACACGGTGTTAGTGTTTTCACGCACATGGTACAACAGTTTTCGTGCCACGTTCGCAGTGTGAAACATCCAGAACGTTTTCTCTTGCAAATCCGGACCGCGCCTGTGACTCCACCCCCCACCCCCCCACCCCCTGCAGACAGGGCCCCTTGAC
>NC_043702.1:175036628-175037752 GCF_006229205.1 Suricata suricatta | reverse complement strand
GAGTATGTTAGCATCGCTTGCAACTTGAGAGAAATATGGAAACTCAGACCTCCAAGTCAGAACATGAATTCAATGGGATCGTCAGCTCGTTGTCATCCACAGGAACTTTGGTGAGATACACATCGAGCTCAGCATCCCGGGGCCAGTGTTCTAGGCCTGTCTTTACGTCGGAAGGACGTTATGTGGTAACTATGGCTTAGTACGATGCTTCACAGTAAGACGTGTTTGCCACCAAGGTGCCCTTCATTTCTGGGATTATCCTGGGTGTATATTACCCTGTGACTTCCCTATGAACGTCTGGATGGGTTTCGACATATCTGCTAAAAATGGCACTGGGGTTCTGACAGAGATGATTAAGTGAGCAGAGCACGCTGGGCAGTCTTGGCAGCTCCCATGTGAACTGCTCCGGCCCAAGAACATGGATGTATTTCCATTTTTATCTTTCAATTCCTGCACAATATTTTATAGTGTTAGACGCGGTTTGACTTCTATCATTATGTCAGATGTAAGCGTTTTCTGTATAGAAACACAGTAATTATTATGTGTTGTGTTTGTATTCGCCAAAACAAATGTAACCTATGGATGAGTTTTACATACACGGATCCTTCAGAAGGGAGAAAACTGGCAGCGGAGCAGCAGGCCCCTGGGCCCCTCAGTGCTCATGAATACCTCTGGATAATTGAGAGAGCGTCCTAAAACTCCCACAAATGGGCCTGAACGCCGACAGCACAAAATCCCCACCTTGTGAGCAGGAGGAGGCCACACACACTGAAGATGGCAGAACGCGTGAGACAGGGTTTCGGGAGGAAGGAATTGCGGTCCGCAGGGGACAGAGAGCCGCGGTCAGGGAGCGGGTCACGGGAGGCAGGAGCACACGCGGGATGCTTCCGGAGAGCACTTCCCCAGGATCCTTGGCTTGGGAAACGGGAAGGGCAGCATTTCATGAGCTCTGGCAGCGAGCCTTTTTTTTTTTTTTAATTTAAATAGTTTCTGGCCAAGTTGGTTTCCATCTAACACCCAGTGCTCTTCCCCACAGGTGCCCCTCTCCGTGACCATCACCCCCTCCGCCTTCCTCCTCCCTCTTCCGCCCGCAGTTCATTCTCAGCATCCAAGTCTCTCATGAT
>NC_043702.1:175033283-175036528 GCF_006229205.1 Suricata suricatta | reverse complement strand
TTGGGCCTAGCTTCGGCTAACATATGACTCTAAATTGCAAAACCCCCAGTGTTTTGAATGATATTTCCTTATGTCTCTGCTATTCCTGTAGCAGATTGTCTGTCGGGAGACTTTCTTTTTAATTATATTTCCCCAACAGCTTCTAAAGGTCTATTATCTGTGGCTCCCCCTTGATTTCTTGAACAATTTTGATATCTCTCAGTTCTTAAAAATAAACAACAAAAAGAAAAATCCCTAAGTATTAGGTACATGATTTGTTATTTTTATAGCTAATATTCTAGTACTTGTGTTCAGAAATCTATGACTTCTGTTTATAGCCTGATTTAATGAAGCATTCAAAACTTCTTGATATTACCTTTCCTAAATCCAGGCCCCAAGTTTTGAATAATGAAGCCATGAAGGTACTTATTACTTCTATCTAAACTCCTCTTCTGGTTTCCCACGTGGCCATGAGGCCACACATAGTTTCTTGTTTCATGAGTGAAGATGTACTTTGAAATTAGCATTATACCATTGTGAGAACTGTTTTGTTGTATATCATGTAATAGGAAAAAAGAGGGCAAATCAAAATAAATTATACATTCATGTTTACCAGATACAATATTTTTAATATAAATGTTTAACAATTTTATTTACGTTGGATAGAACATACTTATATTTACATAAAATAACCACACAAAACTACCAAGAGACTGTTCCTAGATATCAATGCCATGGACAAAAATAACACACTTCACAGGAAATATCGGAAGCTGCTCGGAGGCTTATCCGTCTCCTCCGTATTCACAGTTTCATACTTAAATAGAGGATTCTAGCCTATTCCACAATGATAACACTGATTAATATAATAAATTAACCAGACATTCTCCTTTTTAGATGTTTTTATTTATTTCTGAGAGAGAGAGAGAAACAGCATGAGCAGGGGAGGGGCAGAGAGAGAGGGAGACACAGAATCTGAAGCAGGCTCCAGGCTCTGAGCTAGCTGTCAGCACAGAGCCCGATGCAGGACTCGAACCCACGAACCGTGAGATCATGACCTGAGCCGAAGCCGGACGCTCAACCGACTGAGCCCCCGGGCGCCCCAGAAGATAAAACGTCATCATTAGAGACCTAATGCTCTGATCACAGTTGATAAAAGGCCTTGATGTTGGTCCCCTAGACACTTCAAAGTATATATTTGTCTACTATTTGCCAGTACTCAATATCGCTATAGAAACAAACGTGATGGATGACACTTACGTCTTAAGTATAGGGAAGTGGAAAACTGAGCACGTATGTATAGAGACAAAGGATAAAGGACCAAGAGAAACGTAATATTCATGAGACACTTTTATATTTGAAACACCTGCACACTAAATACGCATGAGACACAGGAGGCACCCAATATTCCCGAGACACTAAGTGTATTTGGAACAAGTCCCCCTCTGGGGGTGTCCGGTCTGGCCCCACGCATCCTCCGCCTCCGGTACGCAGAAGAGACTCCTGGCTCGTAGGCAGTCGGACTGGTAAGCGGCCGCTGTGGCCAGTCATAACTGTGTCTCTCCGAAAGACTAGGTCCCTGTCATGGGCGCTGGCTGACCTTCCGTTTGAGGAACTACCTGCCCAGACTTGAACTCTGGTCTTCACCAAGGCAGGCTGCACGTGGCAGAGAGAAAGGTAACTCAGTATATACCCAGCGACTCGGCGGCGGGGGCCCATCCCCTCCCGCCCTCATCCCAAGCCTTGGCTCAGCCCGCGTCTCTCCCCTTCCTCAGGCTGTCTCAGGTGGGTGTAAAGACCCCGACATCCTCAGCCTTGTTATTTGGTCTGAGTCTCTCCGGGCCGCAGGACAGCTTGTCCGTAGCGGTTTTGAGGCCAGCAAGGCATAAACCCAGCATGAGCACAGACGAACGCGCATACGTCGTAGAAATACTCAGGAGAATATCTCTGTTGGGTGGGGGAAGGGCTAAATGGGTTTGGGCGTTAAGGACAGTGTTGGGCTGAGCGCTGGGTATCATGTGTAAGTGAGGAATCACTAAGTTTTATTCCTAAGTAAATAAATAAATAGAATATCCCCATCGTTTGCGAAGTCGTTTGAAAAACATACTGACACCGGAGTATCAGGCGCGGCTCCCAACAGACCGTCCGAATCCAGCCGATTAATGCGGCCGGAGCTTTACCGGAATGTGGGTGTTTAAAAAAGTCACTCCCACCTGGCGACCACAGAACGAGATGCCATCGTGGTGAAGCACAAATCAGTGCTTCTCACCAGGGTGTGGGTCCGGCTCTGCCAGTTAAGGGCTTCTCATTACCTACTCGATCCTCACAATAACCCTTTGAGGGAGGTGTCACCGTCATCATCACCATCATCACAACCCTGTGCACGAGGAAACTCAGGCCCAGGGAAGATGTAAAACTTCACCTGCTCTCACAAGCAAACGACGCCTCTGACGACTGTTCAAACCTTTCTCCAGCTACCATCACTGCAGGGCGCAAAATTATGCAATGGGACATTTACATCTTAACTCGTAAAATCTTTCTTACGTGCTTGAGCTTACGTGCGTCCAAAGTGTATGTGGGTCCACTTGCTGGTGCCAAATCTGACGTATTCCCGAGTTACAAGTACACTTTCAGGTGGCTCACATTAATGACCAAGACGCTGAGAACACATCTACTAAACACACTTGGGCTGCCTAGAGCTGACGTCTTGTGCCTTTGCTGAGTCTGAGTAGCGGCATGACTCGAACTGTCAGCTTCCGTCACAGCCGCCAAGGAAGCGCCCGCCACCTGCCCCACACTTAACGCGGAATAAACGTCCATTGTGAGCCGCCTCCCTGAACCGTACAAAGACACCTTTAACCCTAAATTGTCAGTGTTCTCTACTCTTCGTGGTAAATAAGCCATGTGAGCATCAGAAGGGCGCTGCCCCCCCCCCCGGACTTGTACACTGACCTCCTGATGTGACAGGTGACATTTACAGGGGGCAAAGCCCCCGACGACAATCTAACTTAAAGGCAAATCGCCACTGTTTCTTGGGACAAAACTCTCAGGAATGTCAAGTCTGAAAACCTTCTCAGCGCTTGCCGAGCCGCCCCCATCGGGCCCTCGCGCACGGGGCCGATCAGCGGTCTCCCCAGCAGGCCCACAATTGGGCCTCGAGGAGGCTGTGCCGGCCGCAGGGAGCCCTGGAAGCCCCTTCACGCCACCTGCTTCCTCGAGCACATTCTGCGGCCGACAGGACCCCGCGCCCGGCGGGAGGTTCGCAG
>NC_043702.1:175030001-175033183 GCF_006229205.1 Suricata suricatta | reverse complement strand
TGTTTTTTTTAATGCTTTCTATTTATTTTTGAGAGACAGAGAGAGACAGCGCGAGCAGGGGAGGGTCAGAGAGAGAAGGAGACCCAGAACCAGAAACAGGCTCCAGGCTCTGAGCAGGCAGCACATAGCCTGACGCGGGGCTCGAACCCACGAACCGTGAGATCATGACCTGAGCCGAAGCCTGACGTTTAACCGACTGAGCCCCCCAGGCGCCCCTCTAGTATGCTTTAAACAGTACCTTCACAGCGTAAAAAGAAAGACCACCACCCCCAACCCTGCTTTCTTAACGTTCCAAATTATTCTGGGCCTCATATCCACCCTGTGTATTTTTGCATTTATTTCTTGCTGCAAAAAGGTAGTTTTGTTGTACCAGGAGGAGAGGACGTGTCGGCACCAGGGGCCACAATAAGGTTGTCAGAGACCTAACCTTGAATATCATTTCTGAGAAGGTTTGAAAACTTCGGTGAAAACATGAGGCAGAAACATCCTAATACAGAAATCCACATTTGCGATTTCGAAATCCACCCAAGTGGAGGGGGCGAGAACACCGCCTCCGAGCTGGCCGCCACGCTTACCTTAGAGCTGTTCATTTCTTCTGTCCACTCGTGCAGATGTCGTTCTCAGATGGAGTTTGTGGAGAAATCACGGCTGTATTCGGGGAAATGTCCTCACAGACACCAAGAGAGCTCTGCTCGGCGGCCAGAACTGATGGGGACTGTGAACACGGGATGACCTTTCCCCCCAAAGCGACTGGGCTGGAATCTGGAATTACCTGACTAACTTATCTTACTTATCTTAAATATGTAATTGTACCTTGTGTAGCAACTTATGGTAAGAATTTCTCTCTTTCCTGTTATGCAAATACTCCATTTCCTAGAAACCGGTTTTACTTTTCAGGAAAACGGGGTGCCCATAAATAAAGCAAAAGACTGACCTCGAGCAGAGGGCATTCTGCCCGCCGGAAGAGGGGGAGCAGCAGGACCCGAACCTGCGCGGGGAGGCCGCAAGGGATTTGCGGTTCCTCCCCGTAACCACTCGGCCACAGCTCCGCGCCGGCGACGAGCTGCTGTTTTCAGGTTGTCGGCAGCGCAGGGCCCCGCCGGGCTCGCCTGCCCGCGGCACTGGGCAGCACGTCCCGCGATGGGACGCGAACTTTCGGGTAAAATGGGGACAAGGCGGTGGTCTGGGCCGGGACTCCCGAGGGGTCGCAGACAGAACCCAGCTTTGCTGGAACAGCCCCCAGCGACCCACGGGCCTGGAAAGCCTGCTCTTCGGGGGCTCCTGGGAGCGGGAGGAGACGCGGAGGGAGATTCCAGCTTAAAGACAGAAGGATCTATCCGGCCAGCTAAACAGACGGGAGGACTGAAGTCTGCACGGTGGCGGCGTCCGTTTCCATGGTGACAGAAGAAGATACGGGGGCTCTCGGGGACACCCAGATCTCCTGCAACACCCCATCGAGGAGATGCCCCTCAGTGTTACCGACCTCATGTGAGAGGGCCTGGCCTCTCCCCAGCGGTAGCCAGGGGTTAGTGGTGGGGGGCTGATGGGAGCAGGGGAGAGGAGAGGTGGGGTCGTGATCACACAGTTTGTGAACAGCTCCGGTAAGCATGTGACTCCGGCTCAGGTCATGGTCTCACAGTCCGTGGGTTAGAGCCCCACGTCAGGCTCTGTGCTCACAGCTCAGAATCTGCTGCCTGCTTCAGATTCTGTCTCCCTCTCTCTCTGCCCCTCCCCAGTTCACGCTCTGTCTCTCAATAATAAATAAACATTAAAAAATAGTCTTGATTTGAGGTAACAGTTTTACTATGTAAAAAGCAAATTTTTGTTCCATTAATTTCCTCTATCTTTTCTTTTTCAGCAGTTATTGCTCTCATTAATGTTTTTTCCTTTTGACTTTTAAAAGTTTAATTTACCGGATTGTGAAAACTAGGTTCTTGGAATGAAAGCTTATGTCGTTACCTTTTCATTTTTCTTCTCTTTTAATGTGTCGGTTTGGAGCTAACAGTCAGGGTCAGCACTGTTGTAGCTTCAAGCCCCGGGTGTTATAGGTCCGAGTTTCATGATCATCATCACGAGACCATCGCCTGAGCTGACGTCCGACAGTTAGCCGACTGAGCCCCCCAGGACCCCCGCCTTGTTGATGTTCTTGACGTTGGTTTTCATTTAACCATTCAGTGCTGAACCCACCCTGCTTGATGTCTGTCTCCTGAAGGGTTTTGAGACTTGCCTGTCGTGATCTTGTGAGATGTGTCACGTGTGCCCCAAAGGCCGAGCTGTTCCGCAGTTGGGTGCCGGGGAAATCCAATGGCTTAAACTTTCCTCACTGAATTTTACCTCGTGTTCCATGATAAAATTTTCTCTAAGTCCCATTTCTTATTTATTCAACACTATAAAAGTGTTGCAATAGTAAAGTATGATTACAAATTATTGTATTTCTTCATTTAGCTATGTCAGTCTTTTGAGTGCTATACTTTGAAGTTATGATTGTGTACAAATATAGGATTGTAATATTTTCTTACTAAGTTGACCCTGGAGGTTATGAACTAGCCTCAGTATGTTTAACAATGCTTCTTTCTTAGACGCTACAAGTTCAAATTATTATCATGAAAGTGGTTCTAGGTCTATTTTTGTTGTTGTTTTTTATTCTATGTCTTCGATTCTTTAATTCTTTTTATTTATTATTATTATTAATATTTTATTTATTTTTGATACAGAGAGAGACAGAGCATGAGAGGGGAGGGGCAGAGAGAGAAGGAGACAGAACGGGAAGCAGGCTCCAGGCTCCGAGTCAGCTGTCAGCACAGAGCCTGATGTGGGGCTCGAACCCACGAACGTGAGATCTGACCTGAGCCGAAGTCGGAGGCTTAACCGACTGAGCCACCCAGGCGCCCCTCTTTAATTCTTTTTAAAAAACCATGTTTAAATTGTTTGTCTTATAAAAAGCATATTGTTTGGGGTAAATTGTTTTCCCATATGACCATCTGTCTTCATAACTGAAATATGTAGTCTACTAACATTAAAGATAAGTATTTATTCAGTTGAGTTTTGCTTCCAGTTCTTTCAGTTTTGCCAATTAGTTCTTTGGTCTCCCATTCCTACTCCCTTGACTCTTTTTAAATTGATAAGTATTTATATTATCCCACTTCTTCTAGGTGAAAGGATTTCAGTATAGATATCTTCCT
>NC_043702.1:175028081-175029901 GCF_006229205.1 Suricata suricatta | reverse complement strand
GTCTTCATAACTGAAATATGTAGTCTACTAACATTAAAGATAAGTATTTATTCAGTTGAGTTTTGCTTCCAGTTCTTTCAGTTTTGCCAATTAGTTCTTTGGTCTCCCATTCCTACTCCCTTGACTCTTTTTAAATTGATAAGTATTTATATTATCCCACTTCTTCTAGGTGAAAGGATTTCAGTATAGATATCTTCCTAATCTTTTACTAGATTTACTGCTAGGAAGTTGACATCTTTGATGCTATTGAAGTTGTAACTTTTTTTTTTTAAGAGAGAGAGAGAGAGAGAGAGAGAGAGGAAGAGAGAGAATCCCAAGCAGGCACTATGCCCAACGCGGAGCCCTACCCGGGGCTTGATCTCACGACCGTGAAGCCGTGAAGTCATGACCTGAGCTGAAGTCAAGAGAGGGATGCCTCATGGACTGCCCGGGTGCCTCACCCTTTGTCACGTCTTGTCACGCACATCTGCGAAAGGAGGCCTTCTTCCTGCTTTTGTTTTAGTTAAACCATCCTTAGTTTGTCTTAATTTTTCTCATTTTCTAAATTTCAGTATAATTTACATACTGTAAAGGGCACAGATCTTACAAGTATAGAGTTTGATCAGCTTTCACTTGTACGTGTGCTTGTGTGACAATCGCCATGATCAAGATCAGTGTCAAAGGCTCTCGTTAGCCTCCTCCCCGCCCGCGTGTGCCCTCCCTCCAAGGACAAGCACTCTACCGTCCTATATTTGCTGGTTTGTACGTCTTGTAAGCGTGAACTCCCCTAGGTCTGTATCTGAGTGACATCGTTTCTGTGAGGCTCGGCCGTGTGACTGCGTTTATCAGTAGTTATTCTTTATAATGGCTGTTTACTATTCCACATCTCCGTTCTGCCACGGACCGTACACTTCGGTGGTTTAGATTTTGACTATCACAAATGACGTTGTTATGAACATGCACGTACAGGCTATTTATGTTGGTTACATGGTCAAGTAGTGTGATGTCTGGGTCATAAGAATATTATGTTTAGCAGTTGTAGGTATGGTGAAACGTTTTTTCCAAGTGGTTATACTAATTTACTCTCTTACTAGCAATGTGAAATGCTCTTACCACCAGTTTTTATGGTTAGAGTTTATTTTTATTTTTTTAAGTATTTTTTTTTAATGTTTTATTTATTTTTGAGACAGAGAGATTCAGAGCATGAGCGGGGAGGGGCAGAGAGAGAGGGAGATACAGAATTGGAAACAAGCTCCAGGCTCCTAGCTGTCAGCACAGAGCCCAACGCGGGGCTCGAACCCTCGAACATGAGATCATGACCTGAGCCGAAGTCGGAGCCTTAACGGTGCTGACAGCTCAGAGCCTAGAGCCTGCTTCGGAATCTGTGTCTTCATCTCTCTCTCTCTGCCCCTCCCCTGCTTATACTCTGTCTCTCAAAAATAAATGTTAATTAAAAAAATAAAAACATAAAGCCAATCTTGAATTTCTAGAATAAATTCCATTTGGTCATGTTTTTGCTTTTTTAAAAAGTATGCTTGATTTGATTTGCCAATAGTGTAGTTAACAGTGTTGAGCTTCACTTCTGTTTATAAGAGACTTTGGCCCTGGAATGTGCTGTTCTCATAATGTCTTTTCAGGTTCCGGTTCACAGTTACGTTGGCCTCATATAATGAGTTGAAAGATGTTCTTTTTCTATTCTCTAAAAGGATTCCTGTAGCATTGATTTCATCTCTCTTTGCAAAGAAGAAATTACAAATGAATCTATCTACACCTGGAGGTTTATATGAGTGACTTTCTAAATTGTGAATTCAATCTCTTTAAGAGGAATAGGACAATTCATA
>NC_043702.1:175020286-175027981 GCF_006229205.1 Suricata suricatta | reverse complement strand
GGGGGGGGCAGGGGCCCCTTTCGCTCATCTGGCATTTGCGGGATTGATAAGGACTCTGGGGTGAAGCCCGGTCAGTGGAGAGGTCCCGGGCAGGCCTCGCTTTCCGCACCCGCGCAGAAGGCGCCCCCTCCGTGTGCGCGGCAAGGCGTCTGCCCTAAGGTTTGGTCTGGGGCAGATCACGTGTCTGGGCCGCAAGGAGCGGGTGCGGCCTGGACAAAGGAGCTTTGTCCCAGAGGCGCCCGGGTCTCCCGGTCCCCCGGGTCGCTGTGCCCACTGCCGGCCGGCAGGGGGCGCTGTTCCCCGAGGCCGTGGGACTCAGCAGCCTTGTCCGGATTTGCGAACTGGGCTCACCCTCGCGTTTCCAGCGTTCACGGCTGTGTGTAATGTAATAGTGCATCAACTTTCCTTTACGACAGAGGACAGCGTTTCATTTAACGGTTAGGTGTAGTTGGGAGGAGTGAGCGTCACTTGGTGGGTTACCTGCTTTGTGTTGGGTTTAGTGAGGCACCTGCTCGAGAGAACACGTGACTTTCCCCCTGAACCGTTTCTGCTGAGGACAAGCCCGGGGGCCTGGGCGGAGCTCCTGCCTGGAGGAGGCGGAGGCCGCGGAGCCCAGACACACCTGGCGGAGCCTGAAGAGGCCGTGGGCGGAGCCAAGAGGAGCCAGGGAGGCCGAGCGGGGGCGGAGCTGCAGGCCAGCCCCGGTCTTCATCCAGGTGTCACCTGGGGTGGGGGGCCCACCGGCGGGGCAGGCGCTGGTCCCCTCATCAGGCTCGAAATCAGTGCTCAATTCTGGGCGCCTCTTAGAACTGCCTGGAAGGGTTCCAGGGCCAGTTCCGGAGCGCCAGGGCTCAGGGGCGCTAACCTTGCGGTCTCCAAAAGCTTCGAGGGGATTCCAGAGTGAGTGGGGGTGTGGGGGTGGGGGGTGACAACCTCCGTCCACACCCGCAGAGTGACTGGGGTGTGGCCTGCTGGGGCCCCTGTGTGACACCCAGGCTTGGGGGCTGCACATGAGTGTCCTCGCGCCTGTGGGCACGCTGGCCCCTCCCCTTCCAGGCTGGTGGGGCCCTGTGCCCGCACGCTGGCCCGGATGTCCTGGGTCAGGCTCTTCCGGCAGCACCGGCCCAGTCCCGACCTGAAACACGCAGCTTCTCCAGGGGCCTCTGTTCCCAACCTAAATTAAGATTTCCTCCTTTAGACAGTCCCGTTTTCACAACTGGGATGCAGGGGAAGGAAGCAGACACAATCAGAGGAACTCCGGGCCTAGCACATTCGGTGTTGGGTTGGAACCCGCCCCCCTGCGTTGATGCCAGGGTTTGCTGGAACATTCGAAATGCCCTTTTTCTCAGGCCTGTTTGACAGGAAGTGGCAAAGGCCACAGACTGGCCCAGCCTCGGGGGTGCACCCCGCCCGGTCGCTCGGACCCGCGGCCTCACAGCAGCGGCTCAGGCTGCCTTTCTCCAGCTTGGTCCCAGTGCGACACTGGGGGTGACAGCCGTCCCCGGGGGCAGGGGCCGGGGGCTTACTGACGCTTGAGGCTTAGGACTATAGGAGTTGGTGGTGAGAATCGTTGAGTTGGGAGGCAGTTCTTGAAGACGTTGTAAGGAATGAACCGCAGCAGAAACATGGCTAGATGCATATTTAAAGACATGATTTATGTCTACTAACTTAGAAAACATCCCAAATATTAGATATGTTTTTTTCTTTTTTAGAAATCTAGTTTGTTGTTGTTTTATTTGAGAGAGGGAGAACTTGTGTGGGGGGCCGGGGCAGAGGGAGAGACAGAGAATCCCAAGCAGGCTCTGAGCTGTCGGCACAGAACCTCACCAGGGGCTTGGTCCCATGAACTGTGAGATCGTGACCTGAGTCCATGCTGAGTCTGACGCTCAACTGACTGGGCCCCCAGGCGCCCAGGTACTATTTCTGAAAGTACCTAAATTTCATTCTTCTTCCTAATTTTTGTCTAGAGCTACAAAAAAAATTCATGGGGAGGAAAGGGAAGGTCTGGGGCTTTTAGTTCAGGGAACCGACTCTCCACACCTCAGCCACCAAGTCTTTTTAGTTATAAGTCCACCAGCGTGGCTGCCACTGCGGGGCAGTGTGGGGGTGATGGTGGGCATCTGCGGGGACAGCTGTGGGCCATCTGTGGGGACAGCTGCGGGGCCATCTGCGGGGACAGCTGTGGGCCATCTGCAGGGACAGCTGTGGGACATCTGTGGGGACAGCTGTGGGCCATCTGCGGGGACAGCTGTGGGGCATCTGCGGGGACAGCTGTGGGCCATCTGTGGGGACAGCTGTGGGCCATCTGCAGGGACAGCTGTGGGCCATCTGTGGGGACAGCTGCGGGGGCATCTGCAGGGACAGCTGCGGGGGCATCTGTGGGGACAGCTGTGGGCCATCTGCGGGGACAGCTGCGGGGGCATCTACGGGGACAGCTGCGGGACAGCTGCAGAGCCCTGCCGCCCCCTCCGCCCCCGGGACATCTCCCGATGGAGGCTGTGAGCGGCGCATCTCTCTCCAGGGCGGCCCTGGCCGTCATAGGCTTTCACCGCCAGGTGGGAAGCAGAGACGCTTATTTGGCTTAAAGAAGTCAAACGCCCCCCGCGCACAGGAGCCGCGGAAACCTGGTGACTCTCCCCCGGGGCCCATGGGGGCTTCTAACTGGGGAGGTGGCCCCTTACACACCACCACCCTGTGGAGAGACAAAACCTGTGGCTCGGGTAGAGAAGCTGACTGATCCGGGTGCTTGTTTTATTGTAGAGATGCAGGGTGCAGGAGCCTAGAAAGTTCCCTGGGGCCCCTCTGCCAGCCTTCTAGGATGGGTTCCCACTTGTGCTTCTGTGTGGCCCTGAAAGGACGCGGTGTGGCACTGACCTAAACCCTGTCCCCTGCCGCTTTGCCTGCCTGACGCCCGACCTGCCCACAGCAGGGACAGGCCCCTGGGGACCCTGGCCTGTGGGGAGAAGCGGGCGCTCGTCTGAGCCAGGCTGCTGCTGGCTCACGGGCCCTGGGGAGTCACCACAAAACCGCCACGTGTCTGTGACTGCCGGCGTCTATGCACTCCCACCGAGGGGGCACAAAAGTCACTGAAACGGAAAAGTATTTTCCAAAGGAAACATCACATTCCGCTCCGGCGACCCAAGAAAACTGACCACCATTCCATTGAAAACCTTCAGGCACGTGACTTTTTTTTTTAATATACTTTACCTTTTTAATAAAAAGTAAAAAACAAACAAAAAAATACATCAATGTCCTGAATAGAACCCCTCTATGTAAAGGTGTCACTAAACAAATAACATCGGACCAGACAGAGTAAATGGAGCCGCGAATAGCAACAGGACATGTTAGGAAGCGTTTCTATGTGTCCGCGTGTGTCGTGTATGCGTGTGCGGGCGCCTGTGTGCACCTGCGTGTGTATAAATATGTAAATATTGGCCAACATACGTCACGCACACATATTTATACTGATCTCTTGAGATCGAAGTCCAAGGCACTTTTTACAATGAACAGGTTAAAGCCATTAATTCAGAACATAACCGTTTCTGGGTACATATCAGTTTACGGTGCCAGCATCGCGAGTCCCGTTTCCCTGGCCCACCTCGGAGTGTCTCTGCTGTGTCTCTAGGTGACTGAACCGCTCCTGCTAGCTCTCCCCGGGGAGGGGGTCCTGCTGCTGGGCATCCCGAAGCCGCGCCAGCCTCGCCAGCAGAGGCTAAAACCAGAAACCTGAGTGGGAACTTCGCGGTGGCTCAAGGCTACAGAGCAAGTTTTTAAGAAGTCAGGCTGGGAAAAGACGGCCCTGTTTGTACCCCAGCCACGTGATGTGGACTCACGTGGAACTGTAAGGTGCGCCTGTTTTTATCCCTGTGGTCACACAGGGCTTCACCTCATGGCGTAATTCTGTAAGTGAGGGTCAGGGAAGCATGGTTTAATCTCCAGCCACCGCTGCTGCGTGGGGAGGCCAGAGCGTGTCCACCGGTCACGTGGGGACCCCGTTAAAACACCAGATTTGAGTAAGTAGGCCCGGAGTGGGGCCCACCCAGGAGGCTGCGCCTCTAAGTTCCCAGAGGCTGCTGGTCTGGGGGCCACACCAAGCGTCCAGCCACATGCCCCGATTCCTCTCCAGAAGCCTGCTCTCCCCAGATCAAGCATTTGCATTTGGTTTTCTGAATCTAGACTGAAGAATAACTCTGACGGGGAAATGAGCCTGCACTTGCTACCTATGAAGGTGAAGGTTTTAGTCTGAGAGGTGCTGGAAGAAACAGCCAAGTAAGACAGTTCTATTTAGCAGAAAAGTATTAAGAGACAAATCAATTACCACCAGTACATTCATCAGTTAATTATAAAATTGAGAATAAACTAATTTCCCTTCCCCAGCGAGTGACCTGCTACACACAGGTACCCTGCAGTCTGATGGCTTTGACAGACGGGGCCCAGCGCACACGGGAGGGAGGGGCCGTGCAGACACCGAGAGAATCTTGTTCAATAGAAACGAAGCGTGTGCCCGCGGCTTTCGGCCACCTGGAGACGGCTGGGTCACCGGCCCCGCTGACGTCGCGGGGGCCTGAGCCCCGTTCCCCCCCCCCCCCCCCCCCCCCGGGGAGCTGACGCGGAGGGAGGCCTGGCGTCCCGCACTCGCCGCGTGTCTGAGTGAGGTCCCAGCCGGGCCGCAGGGGACACACCATCTCAGCGGTGCGGAGGCTCGGGGCTCCGCGCCTGCGCGGTGCGCCCGAGGTGAGGCCAGCACACGGGGCTCCTCGGGGGAGGCCCACGGACTCCAGGAAAGCTTTCTTCTGTAACCACACACACCCTGTTTTCACCTGGAAATAGGGCCTCCGTGGTCCAGAGGCCGGAAGTGAGAAATTCTACACGATCTCAAGGGGGAAACGGGTCCCCGAGTTGTGTAAGGAGAATTTCCCCCGATTCTGCCATGAAGACAGCTCCTGGGCCGAGGCCCCCTTCCTCCCGGCTACACCAGCGGAAAGGGAGCCCGGCTCTCCGCCCGGTCCCGCGGCGGGCTGCCTCCTCCCTCCCTCAGGCACGCGGGGCCCCGCTTCCTGCGGGCCCTGCGGCCACATGCAGGCCCCACCGCTGCCCTGACACCGGTGAGCTCCTGGGGCCTGGAGCCGCGCGCGGGTCTCGGGCCACGGCGACCTGTGCCCGACTCCGACGTCCCCGAAGGCAGCACCGGGCGGCTGACTTTGAGACTCCCATCGTTTACGTAACAGGAGCTTTGCGTTTCCGCGGAGCCTGAGCGTTTATCACACTGGGCACAGCCACCCGGGGCCATGGCTTTTAAAACCTCGTCTGGAATGGCTCGACAGAATCTAGGGCAGGATTATTCTGTCCGCAGCGGGCAGGCCTCGGAGAATCGGGCTGCGGCTCGGCGGCAGGGTCGCTGCCAGCGATGTGCACTCAGAAACAGAAGCCCGTGCTGGGAGGCAGGCCGCGCCTGCCACAGACTCGCTGGATACAAAATGTGAATTGAAAGTTACAATATATTTTATAATATAGCAATATATTTCATATTTAAAATAAACTTATGCTTTCTCCTATCATTAAAAAATAGCAAGCAGTACAGAGGCAAGATGCAAATTCATACTGAAGGTCATGTGATTCTGAGCACAAACACTTCACTTTCTGAGTGTGCCAGGAAGGGGTTCCCTCCGCTGGATCCTGTGCGCTCTGGTCTCCTCTGTCCGGTGCGGGATGCGGAGTCGGGACCGGAGTGAGTCGGGGACACTTGAGGTCCACACTGAAACCTCGGTGGAGGCAGCTGGGTCCTGGCTGGGACGGACGCTCCGCCCCGCCCCGCCCCTGGGGACACGGCGGATCCGGTCACAGTCATATCGTCTGATTTGTCACTGATTTTTTTTTTTTTTTTGGCTATAAATCCAGAATTTCTTTGGGATCCTAACCACAGGTTGGTGTTGAATTTTGTGCTTTTCCTCCATCAGCCTGATTGGCCATGGCGTTTCTTTAGCTTCAGCACTCAGTCCGGCCCAAGACGCGGCTCCCGGGACGCACACCTCCGGGGCGTCAACAATGGCCACAGGGCACCTGGCGCCAGGGCACGGCAGCGGGCAGCCGGGAAGCTCCGACGACCGTTTTGTTCGGAAGGAACTCGGCTCCCGCCGTGCGTTCCGGGGCAGGGCACGCCTCCAACCTTCTCTGCCTCGTTCGGGGTTTCCTTTGGCAGCAGCAGAGGAGGAAGGGATGTTGTGGGGGGGGGGTCACCTCGCTGGCCGCTGCATGGGTGGAAGGGGCTGCCGGACAGCTGGGAGGCCCCCAGGCCGGTGTGAGGGTTAGGGTTCAAAGTGGTCACTTACTGGTAGTGTGATGACCTCCCGGAATGGCGGCCTTTACACGGTGACAGCACCACCCTGTGTCCGGGGGTCACATGCCAGCTCCAGCCAGGGGAGGAGCCGGCCCGAGTGCCAGGCCCCCATCCGTCTGCTAATTCCCTTCCCAGCTGACACAGCACGCTGGCTTTCTGGGGGCCCTTGAGCACATTCACGTGCAACTGCCAGGTGTGGGCTCCACAGGCCTGGGTGGCTGCTGCTGAGACCGGGGGCCTGCCGTCAGGTCTCCCGTGCACTTTGTGCTGAGGCTTGTGGCCTCTGAGCTTCACGTTAAGCAAGAGAAGCCGGGGTGTGAGGTGGTGACACCACTCGGCCAAAGGCACAGGCCCGTTGGGGCTGATGCCTCTGATTCTGTACCTCTGACTTCCTGTTTCTTTCCTTCATCCGCGTGGAAATCACTGGAACTCTACGGGGGGATTCCTCAAATATATCAACTCACTATTTCTTCAATGCTGTTCCTTCTTGGCCTTTAGCAGGTCCTGGCCACTGCACCTGCTCAATCCAGACTGGCCGGGCGTTCTCCGTGCCTCCTAATTTATGAAGTCACCGCTACACACCTGGCACCTGCTGAGGCCAGAAGGTAGCGGTGACCCTGGGCCTCACCCCTGGTTCTCTCTCGTGGCGTTAAGCATTTTTAGAGATATGATGTCAAGATGTTGCACGTCTGGAGGATGGTGAGAGCAGTTCAGACGCTTTATGACAACTTACTGATGACGGGCAGACATGGGTGGCCTTTGATCCAAAAGGTGCAGAGTTTTGTTGGGACTTCAGTCTCAAGAAGAGCGAGCCCTGACTCTGGTATCATTTGCCGACTGATGCCATGTCCTGAAATTCCACAGAATCAGCGGTCTTAAGTATCACAGTCCATCCCTGACTTCCCAGGACATGAGGCCACAATATGGCTTAAGTGAGGAGGGGTGGCTCTGGAGTTTAACTCAAGTGTCGGGGTACTTGGGGCTCACAGGGCATTCTCTCCAGCCCCGCGCACAGGGGGTTCTGCCGTGGGCGGCCTTCCACGAGCGGGCAGCACTCCGCGCAGCATCAGGGTCGTTGTGACCAACGGCTCGGCGGCCGTTCGCACAGCCGATGCCTGAGCAGGTAAGGAAACCCGCACCTGTCGGACTTGAAGCTAAGCAAGGAGGACGCGCAGCCACCGCCGCAGCCTCTTCCGTCCGAGCCCCGGAGCCGGGGCAGGCTGCGGGAGCGGCGGCCGGGCGGCGCTGTGGACGATCGGCACGGAGCTCAGCGAGGGCTGACCGCACTCACGGGAGAACGGGGAGCGTCCCGGCACGAAGCCCGAGCTCTCGCCGGGCCGCGCGCGCCCATTCGCCGC
>NC_043702.1:175018867-175020186 GCF_006229205.1 Suricata suricatta | reverse complement strand
GGCCACGGTGCCCGCGCGACCCTGGAGGCCAGCGGCTACTCCGCCGAGTCCGGCCCGTCCCCCGCGTCGCCGGCTTGGTCGTCCGCATTCGGCCCGGTGCACGGCGTTAAGGCGGGGTTGCGGGACTACCCGCAGGCCCCGCGGCCCCACGCGGCCCCGAGCGGGGGTGGCAGCGGAATCTTGCGTGCCGTTTATTTGAAAAGAAGGCGAAACCCCTCTCTGTGACTGTGCGCGCACACGTGCACGCGCGTCACGGGCCACAGCGGAACGGAAAGGGCGAGCAGGCGGGACAGGCGAGGACCGCCGTGGCCACCGGGCTTGGCGCGCGCAGGGCGGCCTGCCGTGGTCTCCGCCTTGCGAACGGAATTAATGCCGTAGAGAAACCGCGTGCTTATCTCCCCTGCTTCTACATCTGTCTAGGTGCGCGCTGCTCGGTCTCGGAACGGAGCACCATTCTTGGGACATCAAAAAGGAGGCCGATCTCTCAGGGGATCAAAAGTTAAAAGAACAAGTAGAAAAATAAAAAGCCAACAGCAAGTGCGGCATCTGGGATACGCAAAACAACGGATGGAAATGTTCTTGGGAGTTAACACGATGAAAACAAGACTGTTGAGGGAAAATGACAGCACAGAGAGAGGAGAGGAGGTTTCGCAAGAGACCAGATCTTCTGGAAATAGTGCCTTGGTTCTAGGGTCTCAGCCTCTTGCGGTCTAGTGGGTCCCTCGTCCCTACAAGGCATGGCCCAGTTTGAGGTCAGGACATCAGAGACGGGACAATGTCCTGTGCAAAGGGAGGCCAACCATTTGCAGATAACAGCCGCCCTGAACAGACAAAATACTGCGCAGTGTTTCCTCGTGGGTGCTGGAGCCGCAGGCCTGGCGACCCCCACAACCAGGGGAGAGCTGCGTCACACGAGGGTTGTGTCGTGAGCACAGGGGTGGTGGTCAGCACGACAAAGACCACGCCCACACGCCTCCCCACCCCCCTCCCGGACACCTGTCACCGCACTGGGTCTTGCTGTTGCTCAAGTTTCCTGGAGTGTGAGACACATTCATATGGTTTTCGCACCAAGATTAACACGGCGCAGAGCGGACCGCTGGCCTGCCCGTGGCTCCCAGATGCCCTGCTGCTCTTGGGATCTTCCGCTGTGAGGTGGCCTCCCTCAGGCCGGGAAGAAGGGACCACACGGGCCCTGCCCCCTCTGCGCTCCTCACCCCTGCGGCCGGAGCCCTGCTGCTGCGTGAACCTGGAGGAGCGAAGCCCCAGCCGGCGCGCCCCCACCCGGGTGTCTGCGGGCGCAGGCGTGCCGGGACCCCGTG
>NC_043702.1:175015659-175018767 GCF_006229205.1 Suricata suricatta | reverse complement strand
GCCCTGCTGCTCTTGGGATCTTCCGCTGTGAGGTGGCCTCCCTCAGGCCGGGAAGAAGGGACCACACGGGCCCTGCCCCCTCTGCGCTCCTCACCCCTGCGGCCGGAGCCCTGCTGCTGCGTGAACCTGGAGGAGCGAAGCCCCAGCCGGCGCGCCCCCACCCGGGTGTCTGCGGGCGCAGGCGTGCCGGGACCCCGTGCGCTCCCTCAGACGCACAGTGGTCGTGTGCCCCATGGAGCGCAGCTGGCTCGGAGAGGAGAAAGCTCTGCGGGGCTGTTATTTTCAGAAGGCTGCTCGCCCCTCCAGAAGGCCAACACGCCC
Organism: Suricata suricatta; assembly: GCF_006229205.1. Lineage (NCBI taxonomy): Eukaryota > Metazoa > Chordata > Mammalia > Carnivora > Herpestidae > Suricata > Suricata suricatta. The sequence continues at coordinate 175,018,446 of NC_043702.1, read as the reverse complement.
GGCTGGGCGTCCACCTCTGGGCGAGCAGGGGGCGCGTGCCCAGCGTGAGGGGCCCTGCACCGGGTCTGCAGGAAGCCGTGTCTTCAGGGACGCTCAGGACATGCCCGACGCCAGCAGCCCCCTGAGCTGAAAGCGCCCACATTCAGGTTCAAGCCAACCCCACATGCATTTAGAGAGCGCCTGCTGTCTGCACGGCAAGGTACTGGGTCCCTTTCTGTTTGGGCCAAGTTCAACAAGAAAAGACCGGGGTTGAATGTGGGGTGTGTGGGTGCAAACACACAGGTTTCTATGGGTATTAATACTGGATGGAAAATCTGGCTTTTCATTTCTCTCTCTCTCTGTTTTTCTTTTTGTCTAAATTGGGTTTTATGACTAAGGTGTGAGAGGAGAGGACACCTGTTTTGGCCGTGGTGGCAGCTCCGGTCTCTCGTCACCCAGAGACTTCCTAGACCAAAGGCAAGGCGAGGGGTGTGCCCAGGCCCCGGGAGGAGCCCACGCCCGAGCCTGACAGCCCCCACGGGACCCTCGTCCGGGCTCCGTCTCCGCCGGCCGCACCTGCCCGCCCACCCCCGCGTGAGACCTGAGATGGAGCGGGGGTCTGGGCTCGGCCGGCCGGTCGGTCACCGCTTCCGGCCACTCGCTCCTGCTTCCAGGGGAGGCACCTGAACAGAGACCTGCTTTCTGGTTCCGAGGCAGATCGAGCCAAGCACGCCGGAGAACAGGAGTCAGTGGGTCAGCGCGGCCTCTCGTCACGCTCCTGCTCTGCTGCTCCTCGGTGGCACAGTGACCAGGACAGAGTCGATTTGCATCTTAAGACCTAAGGGTTATGCTTCCGGAGTGGGGTTTATTTAGCAACTGCTGGAACTGGTGTAGGGGGTCGGGAAGGAGGCGGAGCTGACCCCGAGGGGGCTGTCGGAGGGCGGGGGCGTGTGCGGGGTGCCCGCCGCGCCGCCCCGGGCCTCGGCGAGGGTGGACAGCAGCTGCTGCTGCTGGCGGAGCGCGTCGGCGATGAGGAGGGGCAGGGAGCTGAAGCCGGCCGCCAGGTGCTCCAGCTTGGACTCCAGGCTCCCGATCTGCTTCTCCAGGTCCTCGCTGCGGTCGTTGAGCTCCGTGACCAGGTCGTACATGACCGTCTGCATCTGCATGAGAGACGGGCACGGGTCAGCTCAGGCTGGCACCGGGCAGCACGGGCCCCGCAGCAGGAGCGATGAAACGCTCCCAGACTGCAGGGCCACGTCCACACCAACGCATCGGGTCCGGCCGACCTTGGACAAGGGCTTGCCGTCCCCAGAGGCGCGGGCACAGAGCGCGGAGGCGCCGTGTGGGACCGGCCACGATACGTTAGGAAATACGACCAGTGGGGAAAGCGGTACTTCTCTCCGGACTGTCCTCAGGTGCTTCCTGACCCGACTGCTCGGCTTGGAGGCTGCGGAAGCCTGGCGGTCAAAGCAAGACCCCGCGGGGCAGCGGACCGGCCACGGTTCAAGGACGGGTCTGCAGCCCGGGACCCTCCGAACCGTGGGCCCCTGGTCAGACAGGAGTTTACAGCGGCTGCACGCGGCTCCCACACCAGTGGCCCCCCGCTGTTTTCAGCACTGCGGCCAAGCAGAGTCGGTGAAAGATGAGGGACCTAACCCTGCCCTGGGGGGTCCGCAGCCACGCGGCCCCTCCCCTGCCCGGTCAGTGGGGAGGAGTGCACCTCATGCTGGGGGGGGCTCCCTGAAGGGCCTGCCCACCTCCCCGAGCTCCGTGGGCCAGCGCTGCCCTGTCCCGAAACGTGCAAACGGGCCCCCCAAGAAGCCTCCCGCTCACTGTGGTCTCCCGGAGCCCCGCACAGCTGCGGGTGCCGCGCGCGCTCCTGCCCCCGCTCCTTCCTGTCCCACACCTTCTGCAGCGCTAGCTCTGTCCTTGTCGGCCTCACCCGGTGAAAGGGCACTCCTTCAGGGCAGGGACCGTTCCCTGGTGGCTCCCTGATGTGTCTCAGGGCCTAACACAGCCCCTGGCACGTGGGAGGCGCTCAGCTGACAGTCATGGACGATGTGGGGGGGACACGGTCCCGCCCTTGGCCCGACGGGGAGAGGCGATTCACAGCACGGATTATCCCCGTGCACCTAGAAGCTTCCTCAGCGTTGACCAATGAGACTTGAGTGGCCGCAGGAAAGAGAAGAGGACCTCGAGGGCCCCCAGGGCCGCCGGTGAGCGAGGCTGTGGGAACAGGGGGCAAACAGGGGAGCCCCCAGGGAGCAGAAAATCAGCTGGAACTTCAAAGCAATCACGTGCGCTGGCTCCTGAGAGGTGAGCGGAAAAACGGCCAGAGCAGAGCTGACCAAGGGGGCTGGGCCGGGGCGTCCCCTCCCTCCCGCGTCGGCCGGCCCCCACCACGCCCTCCCGCTGCCCGACCCCAGCCCTGGGCGCGTCCCAGCACAGAGTCCCATCCAGTCCTGCCCTGCCATTGCCACTGAGCCACGTGGGCCCCAGCCTGAGCCACGGCCACGCCCCGCGGTCCCCTCAGCAGGCTTTCTGATCATAATTTGGCTTCCTGAGTGGGCCTGTCACACACTCATCTATGTGGCAGCGACATTTCTCGGTAAGTTAACAAGTGACAGGGGGCTCCTGGGTGGCTCTGTCAGTTAAGTGTCTGACTCTGATTGCAGCTCAGGTCATGATCTCACAGTTCACCTGAGCCCCACGTCGGGCTCTGTGCTGACATGAGGAGCCTGCTTGGGGCTCTCTCCCTCCCTCCCTCTCTCTGCCCTCCCTTGCTCACTCACACACACACACACACAC
>NC_043702.1:175012093-175015559 GCF_006229205.1 Suricata suricatta | reverse complement strand
GCTCACGTGCAGTGGGTGGCGGACCGCGCGGAGGCGGCGCGTGGGAGGCCCTGGGGCGGGCGGGTTCCCGGGTTCGGGGCACAGACCCGCAGCACCGCCGCCCTCCGACGGCCGCCCCTCGCTGCAGGACGAGCGGGGAGGAGGCAGCAGCAGGGCGGAGCGCAGGCCGCTCCGTGTGCTTGTGAGGCTCCCCTGGCCGTTACGGAAACCGAGTCGACGCCAGGCGCTCGGCACCGAGCCTGCACCGCGAGCTCCTGGGTGGGTGACTTCCTTGCCCAGGGCCCGGCGACCTCAGGGCCGCTCCTGACGCATGCAGGCCGCTGAGCCCATTCCCGGGAGAGACGGCGTGGGGCCCCCAGCCACCAGGCAGCCCCTGTGTGTGGGGGGGGAACACGAGAGCCAGCCTCCGCTCCCAGCCCTGGGCTCCGCCGGCCGCCGGCCTGGCCCGTCCTCCTGGGTCCCTGACCCTTCCCCCCCCCCCCCCCCCCCCCCCCCCCCCCCTGCGCGCCTTTCGGCCCTGGTGCCCCCCCAGGCCCGGAGAGCTCAGAGGGTCCCCAGCCCCCTCCCCAGCTCAGCGAATCCCAGGGGGGCACACGACCTGGGCCGCTCACACCCCAGCGGTGTTGGAAGCGCCCTGCCAGGTGGCGGAGGGGAGGCCCTGGTCGAGTGGCATTTCCCGGCCGCCTGGGAGACGCAGGGCGGCTGAGCGCCGGCCCCTCGCAGACACGGGTGAGCTCAGCCCCGTGCCCCGCTGTCCTGCGGCTGTTACTCTTGGCCGGCGCCAAGCCTCGCGTGTGACATCACCCTCCCTAAGGCACAGGGGCCTCCTGTCCAAGCCCGGCGACGATGTGCCATTGCTGTCAGCCGCCGGGCGGCGCTGTCACTTCCCAGCCTGGGACGCGGGCCGGCATGGGGGGCTGAGCCTGGACCTCCTGTTCTGTGACCGGCTGAGCGAGGCCCTGAGGAGCAGAGCAAACACGACACGGATGCGAATCAGGACCCAGTGCTGTTCGCGGGGCCGCGGGGGGTCCTCGGAGGTCCTCCTTGGGCGTTTCCCTCCCCTCGCCCCCGCCCCCATGCCGGGCCCTCCTGTTTTCAACAAGGGTCTGGGGGAGGCGACGGTAACCGCCGTCTGTGTGCGCGCCCTCTGGCCGCTCAGTTGGCGGCCCATGACCCCGCGGTGTTGGGCTGCGTCCGTCCGTCTGCCACACGGGGGTCCCCCAGTCCCTGCGTGGGGACTGTGCCCGGCAGCCGTCCACGCGCCACAGCCACCACGCGGGGCCGCACGGCCTCAGGGTGAGGATCTCTCTCTCCCGCCTGCGAGCTGACCGGGCGTCTTGCCCTCGAGGCTCAGGACTTCGGGAGGGAGGATGCGGCTGCAGAGGCCGCTGGCTCCACATCAGCACCGAGCGGCGCGGGGCCGCGGGGCCGGCCGACCATCCTGAGCGCGGCGGGAGCGTGTTCCTCCCGCCCGCTTCGGAGGCTGAGCTCCAGGAAGACCGAGGCGCCCACGGACCTCAGGGGCCTTCCCTGCACACGTCAGCAGTGCGTGCCCTCCCCTGTCTGGGGGGCTCCTGCCCACGCCGCCCCCCTCGCCCGGCCACTGACCAGCTTCGCTCGCCACCACCTGCTTCCTTTCAGGGAAGGAAGGGCCAGAGGTGGGCCAGGAAGCCGTCTGCAAGCACTTTCACGGCGGACTTTTGCTGGACGAGCAAGCAGTGTTTATGGCGCTTGGACACTTCTGAGAAGACTTAGCTGTTCACTTCAGCACCAGTGAGAAACACACTCCAGCCTTGGCAGTGCGTTTTCATAACACACACACGCCAGCGAGCAGCCCGCGGGACAGCGGCTCCCGGCCTCCCGCGCCCCGGCTTCTGAGCAGCGTCCCGTCCGGGGGTCCTCGGGCCCTGCGCGCCAGGCCCCTACAACCTTTTCTGGCCGGCAGCCGGGCCTCTGCCGGGCCGCGGGCCTGCGGGCCCGAGCCGGTGTGCGTGGCTCCCAGAAACGGGGCGTGCATCAGAAATCTGTTCAGCTGGAGCTCCAGGTTTTCCTCTTGCTCTTGTCACTAATTGCTGAGATGTCTGTGTTTGGATTAAGCCTGTCCCCTGCCGTCTGATGTCACCAATACGTCCCAGCCTTGTCGGGAGCCGGCGGGACCAGCGCTTCCCACGCCGACAGAGGACAGCGCGGACGCGGCTCGCAGGAGCCGGCCTGGGCCCGGACGCAGCTCTGGCTTCACACCTGAGCATCTTCGCTGATTTTCAGACACTGCTTTGAAATCATTTCAGTTTTAAGCCAATTACATTTACGTGCAAAATTACAGTATAAATGTTTTTGGCCATTTGGGAAAAGACATAACGGACTTGCTGAGGTCTGGAGTTCCATTTGTGGGAAAGACATTTCCCCAAAGGGCCTTTTAAAGTCTCCAGCTGCTGAGAAGCCCGTTTGCTCGCAGTCCGAGAGCTGCACCGCGTGCCCCACACGGGGGCCTCAGCTGGCGCCAGGAGCCGTGGTGCCGCGTCTGTGCCCACCGGGTGCCCAGGGCCGCCCGGCCTGGCGGCTGCAGCCCGGCTGACTTCGCGTCAGGCGCCGGGTCGGGAGGCCGTCCCGAAATAGTTAAGAAACCAGGAACCCCCTCGACCGCAGGCTCGTTCATGAGCTGTGTCCGAGACAGGGACAGTGACCATGAGAGGGACTGTGACTGACACAGGAGCTGTGACTGTGACAGGGGCTGTGACCACGACAGGGGCTGTGACCGACACAGGAGCCGTGACCACGACAGGGGCCAGCAGACGTGTCCTTCTCAGGGCTCACGAGTTGATGAAGGAAACGGGTCTATGCAGAACATGTCCCCAGATGGAAGACTCTTAGCCAACGTGTCACGTGAACCCGGAAAACGAACGTGACCCCGACGCACTGTCTCTCCTCAGATCAAGAACGCCGCGGCCAACGTCCTTCGGGAAACGTGGCTCATCTATAAACACACGAAGCTGCTGAAGAAGATCGACCACGCCAAAGTCCGGAAGCACCAGAGAAAGTTCCTGCAGGCCATCCACCAGTGAGTGCGCCACACGGTGCCACGCGGCGGCCACGGGCCGCGGCAGCTCGTCCGCTCATCACACCTGCAGCCGCCCCGCACCAGGCGGGGGCTCCGCGGACCCGCACGCACACTCACACACGCACTCACACACTCCTCACCTCCGCGGACCCACACGCCACACGGACACAGGCACACACACCCCACGGCTCCCCGGACCCGCACATCACAGGGACCCACAGACACCCCTGCACCTCCACGGATGCCCACATCTCTCTCTCACACACACACACACACACTCACACACACACACACACTCCTCACCTCTGCGGACCCGCGCATCACAGGGACCCACATACACCCCTGCACCTCCACGGATGCCCACATCTCTCTCTCACACACATACACACACACACACACACACACACA
>NC_043702.1:175010663-175011993 GCF_006229205.1 Suricata suricatta | reverse complement strand
TCTCTCACACACACACACACACACACACACACACACACACACACTCCTCACCTCCCCGGACCCGCACATCACACTTCACACACACACTGACACCCTGCATGACAACCTGAAGCAGAACGAACTGTAGCCAGCACTGTCCACAAGGAGGCACTTTAAATATTTTTTTGATGTTTATTTATTTTTGAGAGAGAGAGAGAGAGAGAGAGAGAGAGACAGAGTGTGAGCAGGGGAGGGTCAGAGAGAGAGGGAGACACAGAATCAGAAGCAGGCTCCAGGCTCTGAGCTGTCAGCACAGAGCCTGACTTGGGGCTTGAACCCACAAACTGTGAGATCATGACCTGAGCCTAAGCCAGATGCTCAACCAACTGAGCCCCCCAGGGGCCCCTAGGAGGCACTTTAAACACAGTGGCATAGCAGGGGTGAAGCCATTTGCTCTAACTGAGGGCTGGGGGCGGAGAGCTAGATAACCTGAGGGTAGTGAGGAGGGGGAAGTCACCGAGGGCCAGTGCACCTGGAGGCAAGAGCTTGCTCTCTTGGGGACCTGAGCAGGTGTGACTCCGGTCAGCTGTCACCTGCGCTCGAGGTCCCCAACCCGTGTCCAGAATGGGGGATTTGAAGTAGAGGTGGGGTCCGCAGGGGTCTCCGCGCATGCGCCCTGGCGGCACGCTGTTAACGACCCTCCCCCACAGGCTGCGGAGCGTCAAGATGGAGCAGAGGAAGCTGAGCGACCAAGCCAACACCCTGGTGGACCTTTCCAAGGTGCGTGGCAGGACGTGGAGACACCCCGAACCCCGAGAGTTCTCCGGTGTGGCCGTGGGGACCGGCCCGGAGCTCACCAGCCCGCAGATGATGTCCACGTGTCTGTCAGCTGCCCAGGGCGACGCACACTGACGGGGACGCCCGTGACGGTGATGGCCGTGCACCAGGTCACACGGTCATGCCTGGGAATTCATTTTCCTGCCTCCTCCAATCCCCACCGGTCAGCTTTTCTGGCCGCAAATTGGTGGGAGGGGGGGTCTCCTCTCAAGAGGCGGGTCACTTACAGCGAGCACAAAGGTGCTGGGGTCCGCCCAGCCACGCGGGGGGGGGGGGGGCTGACCTGACATCGGCACTCACAAGGCCCTCCACGAGCGCAGAGGTCTGTGGCCTCACCTGTCACCTGGCGGGACACAGCTGGTGTTCTCCTGGGGACAGCAGGCAAACCAGCCGTTCAGGTCTGCGCAGTTTAGCTTGTCATGGAGGCGGGGCCCAGTGAGGGGCTCAGGAGGCGGGGCCTGATGAGGGGACTCAGGAGGAGGGGCCTGGTGAGGGGTCTCAGGAGGCGGGGCCC
>NC_043702.1:174991819-175010563 GCF_006229205.1 Suricata suricatta | reverse complement strand
GCCCGCACAGGCCTGTCAGCAGCTGGAGGTCAGGCGCCTTTCCTGGCCCTCCTGGCCCTGTGCCTCCGGCAGCCTCAGGCCTCTGGTGACCCTCCGGGGAAGGGATCACCGGCCCATTAGCCGCCGGAAGGGTCCCCGGCGGGGAGGGTGGTCCACCTGAGGCTGGAGAGGGGACGGAGAGGGGACAGGAGAGGGGACAGGAGAGGGGACGGGCATCACGGTCGGCCCTGGCTTCAGGCATCTGACGAAGGACTCTGTTGGCACAGGACAGGGTAGAGGGTCTCACTCTCCCCACCCGCCAGCCTCCCCGCCGGCTTCCTTCCCTCTGTCCACCGCCCAGTCCTGCCTGTGTCCCTCCGGGCGCCACTGTCCGCGCTGGGAGCCTCAGTGCTGGGCGGGCGGGGGCGTGGGGGGCGTGTGGTTCCAGGTTAGAGTCCGAAGCTCCGAGCCCGGCAACTGGCTGCTCTGGGAAGCTCATGGCTGGTGGCCCACACGCACCCGTCCCTGGACCTGAGAGCCGGGTCCCTCAGCCTCCCTCCAGCTCAGCTCAGTGCTGGTAGACTCTCTGCTAAAGAAAGCCCGAGCCCACGCCGCCCAGGACAGATCTCTGCGCCCGAGGCAATCCACAGGCCCTCTCTGGGAGGGGTAGTATTCTGATAACTGATCAGTTGTTTACTGGGTCAGTTTTTAAGAGATTAAGACCTGTTGTGAGTAAGTCTTTGAATTCGCCTGCTGGAAGGAGAAGGGGTTCCCGGCACGGTTGTGATGACATTTTTACGTGTGCTCATAATGAAAGAAGAGTTTTCTTTAGCACCGATCAGTAGGTACGGGGTTACTCGGCTGTGGAGCAGGGTGGTGACATGTTCAGAGCTCAGGCCTGGAGCCTAAGGGGCCCCCCAGGGAAGCCAAGTGCAGGAAGATGGGGGCTGGGGAGGCTCGGGGAGGGAGAGGCCACAGACCCTGTGGCGGCTCCAAGTGTGGTGCGCAGAGCGCCTGGAAGCTGGCGTGGGGGGGCAGTGGTGCCCGGTGCAGGCCATGCTCGGGAGCCCCGTGCGGTCCAGGGCAGAGACGGTCAGAGACGCTGCCAAGTTTCCGGGCCGGGAGACCAGGGCGCTCAGGAGGCGGAAACAGCGGAGGAAAGATACGGGCTTGGTGTGGATCTTACTCATTGACTTCACGGGGAGATTATTTAGATAAAGTTTGTGGGGCAAGAGCCCCTCACGGCAAGGGGAGGAGGCTCCGTCCTCAGCCAGTGGCACACACCGTGGTCTGACGTGGACAGTGGACGCGGCAAACAGGACACTTCCCGTCCACGGTGCTCCTTAAAGCCGCGTGTCCACGGGCAAGGTGCCCTGCTTTTCCGAAAGCATCAGTGCTCCCCGAGGGCAGGCGGTGAGGGTGGGGACATCGTGTCCCCAGGGCGCAGAAGGTGGCGCCTGCAGGGGACTCCGTTGACAGGTCTGTTCGGATGCATGAAACAGAAAGGTGGAGACATGAGGCCCTGAGTGGGAGACAAGATGAGTCGTTTTACAGACTCTGTGGTCTTTACACATATTGTCTAGCAGGCTGGCCACTGTGGGAAGGCCTGAGTCTTGGAAAATGTTTGTTTATTTCTGAGAAAGAGAGAGAGAGGCAGAGAGAGAGGGAGACACAGAATCGGAAGCAGGCTCCAGGCTTTGCGCTGTCAGCACAGAGCCCGACGCCGGGCTGGAACCTACGAACAGTGAGATCATGACCTGAGCCAAAGTCGAATGCCCAGCGGGCCACCCAGACACCCCAGAAGGTCTGATGGCACTAAATGCGGGGAGACGTGGCCCCCAGAGTTGACACGTTAGACAAATGACAGGAGAGCATGGATTCAGGAAAACCAGAAACTGGGTTCCACCCCGCGCCGCCCCCAGCTGGTCCCAACACCTGGTGTCGCTGAGGCTTCGGGCCGGGCATCAGAGGGGGCCGGGCACGGCGACCTGGGGCGGAGAGCTGGGCTCCCCGAGAGCGGGTCAAGGTCAAGGTGATCGGAGGCCAGGGCTGGCTGAGCTCCCAGGCACCTTCCCGCCAGCTTTGAAAATCCTTGCTCTGAAAGAGCAGCCCTTTCGCCGTGTTTGCGTCTTCGGGGAAAGACCAGACATTAAAGGGACATTTCGATGGACCTACGTGTTCTCAGAGACGTGAGAGGTTTTCAGCTTAGAGGGAGCCTGGCACTCACGGCCGAGCCACAGACGCTTGGCGATCTGATCTTCAGCCCGACTTGTCACACAGGAAGTGGCCTCGAGGAGTCATGTGGGGAGGAAGCTGGCGGCCCCAGGCCGCACTCCGGCGCTCCGCCTGCGGACACAGCTTATTTTCCCGCGGCGCGAGTGAGCGCTGGCCCTCCTCGGCTTGGTCTTCCCGCCGGGGTCTGATCCCTGGGGTGCAACTCGGAGAAGGCGAAGGAGCAGCATGAGATGAGGAGACGGAGGCGGCGAGGAAGGGACCCGAGGCGAGCCCGTCCGCCCTCACTGGCGAGCTGGGTCCTTGGGGGCGCGGGCAGGGGGCCCGGTAGCCGGGCGACCAGATCGGCATGGAACGGGCTTGGCGCATGAGCCGCGGGGCTGGCGGCTGGGTGAGCCCCCTGGGAACAGCCCTCGGGGCCGCCGCCTTGAAGCTAAATCATGTGCTCTCTGGTGCAGCGGCCAGCCCGGCCACGCAGTGCCACGGCCAGCCATCTGCATGTCAACGCCAGGATGTCTGCCCAGACCCGTTCCTGGTCACACCTGTGGGGGCCCCTCGAAGAATCCAGGACATGTAACTGTAGACCAAACCGTCAAACCCCAGGCAGAATTCTGCTGAGTGGTAGAGGCCTGGGTAGTGCGCCCCCCAGCATCCCCGGGTCGCCTGCGCTGCGCCGTGGCCGCACCACAGGGCCCGTTCTCCAGGCTCCAAAGCCCAGACCGGCAGGTGGGTGCTCGAGGGGCCTGAGGCCGGCCCGGGGCCCCGCACGGGCGCTGACGGCCTCTGCGCTCAGGGACTGGATGGCCTCCGAGACATCCCCTTGCTGACCTGTGCGCCGCCTGCAGTTCCAGAAAGTTCTCCGTAAAAGCTGTTGTTGGGGAATGGCTCCACCTTGCGTCTGGCAGTCCTGGGGGAAGGACGCCCCCCTTATCCCTCCCGCTGAACCCTCCCCGTGCCTGACCATCCAGGGAGTGGCCAGCCTTCCGCCGACCCTCCCCCCGCTGCCACGCCCCATCTTCCTCTTCCTCAGCTCCCCCGGAGGCGATCCCCCCAAAACCCCAGGCACTTGGCGGCTCATGGCCTAGATTTGTGGGCTCTGCTGTGAGGATGGTCTTCAATGATTTTTTAAAAAGAACTGGATTTAGGTACATTTCCAATATCGTTTTTAAGACCTGACTGCCCTTCCTACCGTGAAAATACCTGAGCCTAAATGAAAACGCTGCCTCACGTCGGGTGCTGAGTTCAGGGGGCGGGGACAGCGCGCAGGGTCCCCGGTGTCCGCAGGCGCCCGTGTGCGAGGCCCCGGCCTGGGCTGGGCTCCCTCGGCCCCTCCCCCTCGGAGAGCGCGGCCCCACCTACACCGCAGGACCACCGGCCTGGGGCTGGCTTCCAGCGGCCTGAGCCCCCCACCGAGACGCGGGCGGCGGTTACCCGTTTGGTGAGCTGAGTGTCCATCATGAAGTTGTGCACGTGCTTCTCGGCTTTGGTGAGCTCCAGCTTCCGGGCCACCACGGCCACCACCAGGGCAGTGCAGCCCGCGCCCTGGGGGGACAGCAAGGGGCGGGGGGAGAGCTCGTGATTACAAGGCAAATGCAGGCAGGAGGCGGGACCCCGCTTCCGCGCCCACTGCGGGTTCCGTGCCGCGGATGGGCGCCAGGAGCCTTCTGGGGCCCCGATCGCGGCCCTGGTAAGGGACCTGCCAGGCGCTTGGCTTGGCTTCAGGGCCGGCCTGGGTGTCCGAGCCCTCACACCACCAGCCAGTGCCTAGTGGAGCAGGGCAGGGCTGAAGCTTCGGGGACAGTCCCCGAGCAGACAGCCACCCGTCATCCGCAAGGCTGTGGGGACCCCAGGCCCGCGCTCCGGCTGCTTACGCACGCCCCCTGCTGGCTCCAGACGGGGGTGGGGTGGGGAGAAGACCACGCTTCCACCAGAGGAGGGACCGGCTACTGCCAGGGAGGCTGCCCCTGAAATTAACGGAGGCAGCGCACCCTCCCGCAGGCGGCACCCCACGGGTGTGCCTGGTCCACACTGGGGTCCTTCTGCCCAAAGGCCCGCTGCGACTCCGAACAAGGGAGTGGCCCTGTCTCCACCCCACCAGAGGCTCCTTGCACACAGGCTGTGGGGACACGCGACACTCCTGCTCCGACCAGAAGCCCTCAGTGCTCAGAGGAATGTCCTCATTGTTATCATTCCTCGGGGCGCACAGGGGGTCCCAGAGCCCCCTCTTCCAGCCCCCGGGGGCATAGCTGATGGTCTGAGGAATGAGTGCAGCCTGGCGCCTGCCCCTGTCCACCTGGGGATGCTGAGCCCTGGGCAGTGCCCTTCCCAACCCGCCTGCCAGCTCGGAAACCGGGAGATCCATGCTCTGCTCAGCCTTCTGCCCCGCCCCTGCCCCGCCCCCGCCCCGCCCCAGCCCTTGCTATGCTCCTGCATTTGCCCTGCCCCAGCCCTGCCCTTCCCCTGCTTTCCCCATGCCCCTCTCCTGCCTCACCCTGCCTCTGCCCCGTCCTAGCCGTGCCCTGCACACTGGCCTGGACCACCCTGCCCTCCTTCATGAGAAGAGAACAGTCTGACCCTCTAGATGCCACACTATTTGCCACAAGCCCAGGTTAGTTAGCACGTTGAGGTCCCAGGACTGAAGCGCTCCATCATTGATGTTTTCGGCTCATGAGTCTAACAGAATGAGTTAGAAATAGAAATGAGCGCGTTTCAAAGGCACAGAAGCAGCCCTGGAGCCGGAGGAAGCACAGGGCAAGGCCCGCCCCTGCGCAGGCAGCACAGCCGGCGCCCGGCCAGTGCCCGGCCAGTGCCTTCCCTGGCTTCCCCCCGCGTCCCCACTGGATGCTTTCGTGTTCTCCGCTCAGGTGGAAGCACCGCTTCCAGCACGACAAACTGGAAAGGACTGGGTTTGCGAACCCTCCTTTCTTGACCTCATTTCCTCTGTTCAGGGATGGCTGTGTTTTCCCGGCATCTGCGACTTGCAGAGACTGTGCCCACTTTTCGCAGGATGTGCACGGGCACTTGGACAGCCTGGTCTAATGCTGTAATTGATTTAGCCAACCTTCCTTAAGCAAAAAATAGCTTAAAAGGAGCCGTCCTGCAGGGAAGAGGTGTACTCTCCTGCCCTCAAACAGACCGCATAGGGTCCTGCTCCTTAACACGGGGGCCAGACACAGGGACCTATCACAGTGTTAAAAACGGGGGGTGAGGTGGAGAGGGCGCTCCCCAGGCTCCTCCCCTCATCCCCGGGGCCTGCTCCACTCTAGCCGCCAGAGAGCTGGGGGCAGAAGATGCCTGAGGAGGCGGTCCCCCACTCATCAGGTCGCTTTGGGGATTTCATCAAAACAATCACCCGAGCACCATCCTGGATTTCTAGGGTCCGGAGAGTGTCCCCAGCTCTCGCCATGGCCCGCAGCCTGGCTGGTCAAATGCAGGGGCTTCAGTTAGAAGCTAGAGTGTTTTCACTAAGTGACCATCTATTTTATACAATAAGATAAGTTTCTACATGGAGACAGTAGGGTAGATTGGATTACATTTTCAGTTTCTTTTGACTTAAAGATGGCAAGATCTCCTTGTGGATATTTCTCTGGAGGGTGCTGGGTTCTTAACCCCAAATTCTAATTTAAATAGATAGCAGAGAATACTCTCAACTTTATTTTTTCTTTTGGAAAATCCATCATCTGGATGTAATTAGGGAAGTCGCCAATCACGAAGCCTCACTTGATCATTTCCATTAAGCGACAACCTGGTAAAGATGGGGTCAAACATCAGCCGCTTCCAGAAAGTGGTGGCCTGAGGGCTGAGACCCACTGCTGGCCCTCTGTGCAGTGTGTGTGTGAGAGATGGACACGGAGTGAGGGGTGGGGGAGGAGGAGGGGGAGTAGGGAGATGGAGGAGGGGAGGAGGAGGAGGGGAAGAGGAGGGGAAGGAGGAGAGACGGAAGAGAGGGGAGGGGTGCAGAGGGAGAGGGAGCTGGAGGGGAGACCAGACGGGGACACTGGAGCCGAATCCTGACGCGGGAGGAGGGGCAGAAGGAGAGGGAGCGATGATGATGGGGGGGGCGGGGAGGAGCAGCAGGTACAGGGAGGCGAGGTGGGGTCGGAAGGTCCCGGTCTCTGCCGGAGAAGGAACCGTGATGGGAGCCCTCCTTGTCTGCCAGTGAGCGGTCTGGTGGCCACCCATGTACCCACCGGGGCACTGGGCCCTTCTCCGGGTCAGGTTCCCGTGGGAGGGGCCATGCTGGGAGACAGAGGGGCAGGACGGCGTGGGACAGAGGAGGTGGCTGCTGGCGTGACCTCCAAGTGGTCGCACTGCGGAGCAGATCCATGACCAGCCTTTGCTGTCAGAGATGCCAAGTCCAGTCATGGGTGACACCAGCTGGGCTCCTGGGTCTCCCCAGGCCACTTCCTGCCCCTGAGGGAGCAGGAGGGGGGAGGGCAAGGTCCACCTGGACCAGGGGTGGTAGGCAGGGGCACAGGAGCCTGAGAAGGCCAACCTGCCTACTCATCCCTAGGGCTAGGCCCAGAGCCCGGGTCCTCCGCCCCGTCCTCCCTCCAGAGCCCGGGTCCTCCGCACCCTCCACCCTCTCCTTGCCTCCAGGAAACACTTCCCAGCAGCAAAGCCTTAGACTCTGGAGACGCAAGCGGCCCGAGGGGAAGGATGAGGGGTTCTTCACTAAGGAAGAATGACAAAAGGGGCCCCCAGACTGGAGGGTCTCCCCGGCTTCGGTCTCCTCAGTGACTCCTCGGGACAAGGAAGACAACGGCTGTGGGTCTGGAAGCACGTGTTTCAGGAGAAGGCTCATCTACAGCTGACGCCACCCCCCACCCCCGCCATGCCTCCCCCCTGCATCTGCGGTTTGGAGCGTCCCTCCTGAGGCCTCAGGGGAAGCTCCGTGTCCCCAGCACACATCCCACAGCTTTTGTCCACTTGTCCCAAACTCAGGAAGGACCCACGGGGCACGTGCAGCCCAGCTGCGCTGAAACACGGCTCCCCAGGGGTCCTGGGCCAGTGCCCCAGGCCTCCCGCGCCCGCCATGTCCACGTCTAGCCAGTAAGTACCGACAGCTTTCCCTCGGCACCGTCACCAGCGCCTGCCGTTCTTGGAGGAAAGAAGCTCTGCGTCTGTCTGGCTGACGCCCCCAAGCCCCCAAACCCGCCAGGCCTGGGCCGCAGCGGTCTGGTCCAATCAGACACCCGGCTCAATGGGGTAATTACACCGTTTCCAGGATCGCCAAGAGAAAACAATGATTAAGAGTATTCACAGCCGCCACACACACCCTTCCCCCCCAGGCCTCGCGGTGTCCATGGTAACCAGGCGGGAGGCCCTACCTGTCCTCGGGAAGTACCGAGGGGGGTGCTGGGAGGCCGCGGGAGGGCGGGCGGGCGTGCCTCCGAAACCCCAGCAGGAATGACTCAGCTAGAAAAGGGCCGTCCCTGTGTCTGACCCAGAGGGAGGCAGTGGACGGTAACGTGGGCCAAGCACGGGCAGTATCCCCCGCCCCCCGCCCGGCCCCGCACACGGAGAGGGAGATGTTTTGAACGAAAGAGAAGATGGAGGGCCTGCGTTGTGCTGATCGTAGGGGCGGGGGTGTGGGCCCCCTCGTGCGTTTGTTGTCACCCCTCCCGGCATGGGGACAGCGGCCCTGAGCCTCAGGAGCAGAGCCAGTGCCGAAGACCCTGCCCTGAGGAAGAGGCCTCAGGGGCCGGGGCCCTGGGGGCAGCCTAGGTGGGCTCCGGGGCTCAGCCCCGCAGAGCCCAGGCCCCGCCCCAGCCGCTAGGACCAGGCTAAGGCCTTTGGGCCGCATGTCACATGTCACAGCCACATGTTTCGTGACACGTGCCGCAGGGAGGCTGGGCAGCTGCCTGCTAATGTGCCTGCATGGTAGGGGCTCAGGGGCACGGGGCGTCCAGGCGGGCCTCCCACTCAGGGCTCCTGGCCCTAGAGACTCCTCTGCTCGGAGGGCCGACCTCCGCTGCCTGGTCACGGAGATCAGAGCCAGGAGGTGGCGGCAGTGGGCGGGGGGGGGGGGGCGGCCCCCACCCTGGAGATGACTTTTGCGCTGCACACCGGGATGAATAGGGTCTGAGGGGCACCAAAACGAAAAACTCGATGCCCCCAGTGTGGGGGTCGTGGAGGCCCCCCGGGGAGGGCTGCAGGCCTATGCCTTCACACCCCAGGCTTTCCTGCAGCCTTCTCCTCGGAGCCTTGGGGCTCCTCTCCTGGAGAGAGGTCACTGAGTGGTGGTCCTGGGCCCACAGAGAAGGGGGCCCGGGCGCAGGCAGCATCGGGCCAGCGGGCGCGGAGGCCGGAGGGCGCGCTCCTTGCTGCTGACGGCGGCGTTGCACCCTTCCTCACCAGCAGCCAGTCCCCACCGCGCCCTCAAGATCCCAGGGCTCCAGCTCAGGCTAAGGGTCCACGGCTCTGCCTTGTAGCGGGCCGGAGTGCGTCAGGCAGGGGTGGGGGGCGGGGGCAGGAGGGCACCTGGAGGGAGGCAGCAGAGCCGCAGGCCCTGGGGCCGGTCCAGCCAGAGGCGTCCTGGGAACCCCCAGCCCTGCGGCCCCCGCACTTTGATGTGCAGACGTGGAAGGAAGACCGGGGGAGTCGGGAGCAGGCTTGCGGCCCACCCGGGGCCCCGGCCCGCCGGACGCAGGACACAGGCCTCTCATGGCCGGGTCAGCGGCCTCCCTGGTCCCCGCTCTGGGAGCTCTAGGTAAGCATCCTCAGACGCGGTGCTAAGTCTGCGGGGCCCCAGGGCGGGAGGGGGCTGGAGGACGGGTGAGCGAAGGCCCTGACGCTCAAGCACCGGGCAGACCGAGGCCGATTCTGGGGGCCACGAAGAGGCCCTAACTGCCGGGAACAAGGAACTATGGTGGTGTCAGAAAAGAAAACTAAAACTGGCCGTGCGTGGGGAGGGGGGACCGGCAGCGGCCCTGCGTCCTGCCCGGCGCTCCGCACAGCGTTTGCAGGTGCGGCGGGGACGGGCCCGGTACTCACCATGATGCCGGTGAGGAGACAGACGCCCTTCCCACAGTACGTGTGCGGCACCATGTCCCCGTAACCGATGGAGAGGAAGGTGATGGAGATGAGCCACATAGCGCCCAGGAAGTTACTGGTCACGTCCTGCTGGTCGTGGTACCTGCCGGGGCAGGGGCGGGGAGACAGCACTTAGTGGAAGGAGCGACCGTGCTGGGGCCTAGAGGCCACGGGCAAACCCGACGGGGGCCAACTGGGTCTTTGCCGAGGTGGACACAGCGGTGCTGGTGATGGAAGGGGCCATGACTCCGCCCACATTGACAGTGGCCCCGCCCCACCCCCTGCGTGGTCCTGGAGGCCGTGTCAGCTGTGAGGTGCACTATAGACACCCTTCGAGTGTTGGTGAAATAACTTTGGTTGAAATCACGCAGCAATAAAACTTGGATTTTCCCTTCCGGGTTGACAGCCTGAGCCTCTGAGGATGGGACTGATCTGAAATCACAGGCTCCTGAGCAGGGAAATGTCAGAACGCACCGAGCACGTTTAGCAATCTTGTCCTGAAGAACCAGCCCGTCACGGGCCCTGGGGGCTGTTTCCAGGGGACTCTGGGGTCCCCGCAGAGGGACAGTCGCTCTTCTGAGCTGGACAGGGCTTTTGGCTCTCCCGCCCAGGGAGGAACCGGCTGGAAGGGCACTGCCTCCCCCTGCCTGGTGCCCGGCCCGGTGGCCACCCCACCCACTCCCTCCCGGCTCTCACCCCCGGACACCGAAGCCCGCTGAGTGCCAGG
Organism: Suricata suricatta; assembly: GCF_006229205.1. Lineage (NCBI taxonomy): Eukaryota > Metazoa > Chordata > Mammalia > Carnivora > Herpestidae > Suricata > Suricata suricatta. The sequence continues at coordinate 175,000,590 of NC_043702.1, read as the reverse complement.
CTCCCTGCCAGGTACAGAGCTGCAAAGATGAGCAGGAGGCAGCCCCTCAGGGCTCTGGGCTCAAGGGCAGGCAGCGCGGTGAGGATACGGATGTTTGCAGAAATGGGTGGACAAGGCACTTGTGTATAGGAGGGAAAGGGCAGTGACCTTGACCCCAACATAGGCAGCTTAGTCAGAGGATGGAGGTCCCAGGCAGGCCAGGAGGAAGGCTGCTCAGGCGGAGGGAGGACCCGTCAGAAAGCCTGGGGCCTGGGAGGGCCCGGGGAGGCAGGGGGGGCCGGCGGGAGGGGTGCGGGGTGCTCAGCCACCTGAGCCTGGCCAGAGCAGATTGCGGGGAACACATCCGAGCTGTCTGCCCCAGGGCCTGCGAGCCCCCAACTCCCGGCCAACGTTGAAAGGACAGGCGTCCCCTCCCCAAGCCCTGCTGACCGGGAGCCCCACCTGCCATCTCCTGAGGGAGCCGCGGCCACCGCCTCCACCCCCCCGTGTGTGGGTGGTACAGGCTGGTGCCATCCCCGCGGGTCCCCAAAACAGAGTGTGCCGGCCCCTGCCCCGGGTGCCGCCCCACCCCCAAACCCCTCCCCTGGTGTCTCCTCTGTTCCTTCCACTCCTGCACGGGGTCCCAGACCCCAGCGCTCAGGGCCCGTCCCGAGCTGGGTCACCAGTTCATCTTGAAGAAGTCTCGGGTCGGGTCTGAGGGCAGCAAGGTTGGGGCGCAGGGCAGAGAGGAGGTGAGCCCACAGCCTTGGGCTTGGCTCGCCCAGCCTCAAGCCCCAGCTCCACACCCAGTGGCTCCGTGTGGCGGGCAAGCGACTTGATCTCTGCGACCCACTTCCCTATCTGCCGACAGGAGGGCTAGTGGCCAGGCGCCCCAGGACGTGTGCGCTCAGCGCAGGGGGGGACCGGTGGCGTCCTGAGAGGCGGTCCACTGCACCACACAGGCAGGGGCCACGAGAGCAGGGCACCCAGGAGACCTTCGCGAGCGGCTAGAGGTCTGGGCCGCCGCCTAGTCGATCCAGGCACGAAGGCATCTGCTGCGAACTCTTGGACACAGAGGACAAGACGTGGTGGCCGGTGCTCCAGCAGCTGCCGGCTGGACTGCGGAGACGGCAGCCTCGGACGCCAGACCTGCCGGGAAGCGTGCAGGTGCCGGAGACTTGATCCGTCTGGTCTGGACTTGATCCGTAGCCTGTCTCCACCTGCGTCCTCGCAGCCTGCCTGTCTTTGCAAACCCGGTGCGTCAACCGGCGTCGCTGCAGCTCGGCGGCCGTGGGACCCGGGCCTTTCTACTCACACGTGAGCGGCTTACGAGAGAAAGAAATCAGAGCTCAGAGCGGGATTTGGTATTAGCCACAAGTAGCAGCCTTTTTGTCACCTTGATGTTTGATTTACTGTTTTATTTTTCTCTAAATTCCCTTTATGTTCTTGGGGGTTTCTTTTTCGTCCACAAATACAGTCGCATTGGTGCTGTGTGTGCTGCCGGTCGAAGCGGGTCTTGAGGATGCCACTCACGCACACTTGGCCGGAGCGCTGTCCCCTCGGGGGGGGCGTGAAGACGCCCCACTGCCCGGGGCGGCTCTGCCAGCGGGAGGCGACGGGCTGGGCGCTGAGGGCGGCGGTGTGGACACGGGTGTGGCAGCAGTTTACCCCTGTCGCAAGTCTGCATCTTCATGGCGCGCTAGTTTTTGCCATGGAGAAGTTTTCAGAGAACGCTGTTTTTGTCTAAAGGCTAGGGAGGAAAAGGTGCCTTCTTCTAAAGGATAGTTATTAATCAATTTCTCATTAAGGTGTGCTATGGTTTTTCCCTTTTTACCATTACGAAACAGGTGACCGATACAGGGGCTGGGTGGGAAGTGGCGGCAAGTCCTACACGCACTGCTGCCCGCCGGAGGTCCTCCACCAGCTGGCCGCGGGTCCCCAGAAACCTCAGGACAGTTGCGGACACAACAGACAGACCGAATCAGCCGACAGAGAAGGATTCTCCATCACATACAGACCGTGGCAGAGAAGAGCTTGTGGGGAAAACACTATAATCAGTGTTGTGACAAACAGACTCTGGCCTGTTTGTCAGTGCAGCACAAAGAGGTCTTTCTGGAAGGGCTGGGGCAGGGGTGCTCCCTCTGGAGGAGGGTAAACGGGAAGATGGGGGCAGGGCAGTAAATAGCGCAGAACATGGCCTGTGTATCCTTGTATAACTTCCATAATATTGAACATAAAACCAAACCTAAGAGAAAAAAACCCAAAAATACATTACTGTGAAATTCGACCGGGAAGCATGAAATCAAAACCAGTGTCCCTGAGCCCTCGGCGCAGCCTGCCGGCTGGGTGGCTGGGTGCCCTCTCTGCCGGGCCCCGCGGCCGCCCACGCGCCCATTCACTGCCCCCTTCCGCACAGGCACGCGCACCTGTGTCCGGGTTAGCTCTGCCCGCTTCCACGCGCCACCGGGTGAAATGAAGCCCAGGAGTGAGGTCACAGCCGCAGACTCGGCCCGGCGGTCCCTTCTGTGATCCCGTCCTTCCGACCGCGGGCCGGACCTGGCGGCTGGTCTGGAACCCAGAACGCGGCGGAAGTGACGGGCGGGAAGGTAAAAGGAGAGGTCCCTTGCTCTCCTACCAATCGCCCCCACTCGGCAGAAGCCTTTTGCCACCCGGCGAGGTGACCCTACGGAGAGGCCCGCCCGGTGAGGGGCCACAGCTTGCCCACAGCCGGGTGAGTGGGCTTGGAGGCAGAGACCCTCTAACCTGAGCCTTGAGAGGAGACAGCAGCCCGGGGGACAGCTGACTGCGGTCTCGCCAGACACCTTGAGCCAGAGCTGCCACTGGAGCTGTCCCTGAACTCCTGACCCTCACCAGCTGTGTGTGACACACGGCATCTGCTGCTTCCAGCTGCTGCGCTGTGGGGCGACTCGTTACGCAGCAACAGATAACTGACATGGGGAACCTCTAGGACTGCCTTTCCCCTCCCACCCGGGCCCCTCCCACCAGGACCCCGCCCCCTCCCACCCGGGCCCCTCCCACCAGGACCCCGCCCCCTCCCACCAGGACGCCCTGCCCCAGGACCCCGCCCCCTCCCACCAGGACCCCCCTCCCCCCAGGACCCCGCCCCGGCCCCTCCCACTGGGACTCAGGCCCAGGGACAGGGCAGCCATGCAGGAAGCCAGTAAGTCCTGCCGGGCTCTCCTCGCCTCCGCCCCACCGTTCTGGGTCCACTGCCCCTTCCCTCCGTGTGATCTGCGGTTTGGACCCTGTATCTCTATCCCATCAATCCTGTCTGCTCCATCCGCAAGACGCGTCCAGAATCGGAATCCTCCCCACAGCGGCGGCCCTGCTGCCTGTTCCAGGCCTGTCCTGTCACCAGGACGGGGACAGCAGGGCCCCGACTGATCTGCTTCTGCCCAGACGACCCCACCCACCAGATAAGAGCAGTCAGGCCATTTCCCCTCTCTGCTCAGAAATCCCTGAACTTCAGAACAACATCCTAAGTCCTTATGGGGTCACAAGGCCTAAAGAAGCCCCACCCCAGGCTCCTGGGACCCCCTCAGGGCTGCTGGGACCCCACCCCACCCCGAGTTTATAATGACGCAGTGAGCAGCTCGGGACACTAGCTGGCCAAACCCGCGGCTCAGAGCAAGTAAGTGAAAAGGCTGATCGGAAAGAAAGCTGCCGTGAGCAGGGCGTGGGGCCTGCGCTCCTGGGCCGACGCCCCCCGGCCCAGCCTGGCAAAGCACCTGCCAGGGGCCAGCCAGCAGGTCGCCGGCCGGAGGCTCTGCGAGGGGCACGGAGCAGGGGCGTTGGCGTTGGCGAGGCTGCCCAGCTCCCACAGAGGGGAGCCGCTCTGGAGCGCTGGGCCCTCTTCCCGCCCCTGCCTCTGCCTTTGTGCCAACTGAGTGCCCTCGGAACGCTGGGGTGAGATGCCAGCTTCGGGGAAACCCCTGCCGTTTCCTAAGGGAGCTCGGCCAGCCTAAGCCCAGGGGCGGCCGGAGCTGCGGCATCCGGAGTCAGGGAGGCGCGAGCGGCCGGGAGGGCGCACGTCCAGGCAAAGAGAAACAAGCAAGTTCTCTCTTGTCTTAAAAACCCTTTCCCTTATAAACATCTGCTGCCCAGCAGACCTCAGGCCCAGGACGCGAGTGCCCCGAGGCGGCCGCGGTCCTGTGTGTGAATTCAGGAGAGCGGAGGCTCCCGCCCACCAGCAGCGAAAGGCCGTGGCTGCGGACTTCGCCGGGCACCGGCTCGTCTAAGAGCTGGCGGCGTGGGGGCGAGGCCTCCGGCGGTCTCGGGGGAGAACCCAGCACCGCCAGCGCCGGCACAGCTGGCCAGCTGCCACGCGTCCCCGCTCCCTTCTGTGGGCGCGGTTCGGGGCGGACTTCCTCGGTGGCGGTGGCACCTCTCGGCCGTCGGTTTTCTGGGTAGACTTTCAACAAACGTAGAAGACTCGGGACGTGGGGCTGGTGTCACCCGTGCATGTGGCCCCGCTGACAGCCTGGTGGGGACGCAGGTGACGAGGCCCCGCTCAGCCTTCCATCCAGCCTCTCCAGTTTGCACAGGGAGGCAGCGTCCGGGGGAGGCCGGCCGCCACCATGCCCTCTATCCACAGCGAGCGCTGTCACCTCCCGGAACGGTCGTTAAATTAAATTAAAAACCAGATGGCTTATCTGGCAAATCCTTCTGAGTCAGTTTGTCTATTTGCAATGTTTTCTTACTTTTTATTAAAAAATATTTCCATGTTTCCTGATTTGGAAATGTTTAATAAAAATGCAAGAAACTGGAGGAAAACAATATGTTTGGAAGAAGCGCCGGACCACGCGGGCTTGGGCGGTGGTGGCCGTGGGCCTGAGGGGCGGTGGCCCGAGCGCCAGGCCCTGTCTCCCTCCCGCTTCCGTTGCACTTCCGGAGCCTCTGGGCTCGGCCGTCTCCCTGCTCTCTCCTCCTCCTCTGGCCGCACGCCCCCCAGGCTCTCCCCTGTGCCGCTCGCTGCTGGGACGCCCACCTTCATGTCCTTCAGGCTAGTTTCACTTAGTCTGCAAACCTGGACTCTGTCCCTACAGGGCGGCCAGACCCCGAGGGCCTGCAGTGAAGGGACACAGATCCGGTCCCCCCAAACCCACCCTGTGATCTTGTGTCCCCGGAGTCAACCGCCACTTCCCATCCTGACACTGGCCCAGACCCAGCCCGGGGCATCGCTGAGGGGTCAGCCGACCTCCCTGCCCGCCGTGCCCCGGGGCCCCCAACCCGGCCCTCTTCCACCTGCATCTCCCACCTGTGGGCAGTAACTGCCACCCTCCGGCCACACGGGGACACCTCGCTGTCTGTCCCGGCCACACCCTCAGTGGCACTTGCTGCATCACTGCCTCAGTGTCCCCGGTGGCCTCCTTGCCTCCATCCCCGGCCCCACACAGTAGCCAGGCGAACCTTCCCCAGACACAAGATCCTCCCGGCTCCACACCCGCAGCTGGCTCCCACAGGCTGAGGGTGGGGAGGGAGGAGAGAGGGGGGAAAGGGGTGGGGAGGAGGGTGTCCTCAGTGTGTGCACCCCGGGCTACAACAAGTCAGGAAGGGGCAGCGGCTGAAGACTTGACGCTTGTGAACAGCCCCGTCTTGGGTCCGGGGACCCACAAAGCTGTCCCTAAGATAACTCACTTTGCCCTCTTGTGCTCTGACTTGCCTTGTCCTGGGGTAAGGAAGGGGGGACCCCATAAACTGGGGACCACCCGCCTAGCTGGGGTTTCCCCTGTGTGGCTGGAATGAGGGAAACATGGATAAGTAAGGTCAAGAGCAGTGGCTCCGGGACGGGATCAAGTCCGAACTCGCCGGTGAGAGAGGCCGCCCGCCGCTCGCTCTGGGCCTCTGGCGCCCCTCCCCCACCCGTACCGCCCCTGCCAGGCTGCGCTCAGGCTGGCGCCCAGGATACCGCCTCCTCCAGAGAGCCTTCCGGATGAGGCGCCCTCGGGGCTGCTGCCCCTCGGAGCCAAGGGCGCGCTTGCCCCTGGGCCGCCCGGCCTCCCCTCTCCCCTCAGGGCCTCTGCTCGGCCTGCCCGCCGCACCCGCCCGTGGTGGCGGAGCTGACTTGGGACCAAGCCCTCAGCCCTCCACAGACAGCCAGGGGCCGGCGGGGTCCTTGTGGAGGAAGTCCCACACGACCTGTCATCTCCCGGTACCTCGGGCTCTGAGGCGGGCAGGCTGCGCACCCGCTCCGCTTCGCAAGGTCCCAGGAGCCTTTCCCACGTGCCACGTGCCCGCCGCATGCCACGTGGGCCAACCTTTCCGCACATCGTGGCCTCCAGTCCTCACAGCAGCAAGGTCAGGATGGCCGCCTCCCGCCGTCGTGAACTGGAGGCCCCCGTTCAGCCACACCAGGGAACTTGCACAGAATAAAACACCCCCCACGGCAGAGCCGCGGCGTGAGCTTGGGCCTGGCTGATTCCACAGCCCGTCTCGGCCGTTCCGTGCCTCTGAGCAAGGGGAGGCCCGGAGGGGCTGACTGGGGAGACTGGGGGGCTCTCCCTTTCTCGGGTATCTGGTCCTGGGTCTGCACTGCAATATGCTGCCTTCACCGGGCAGTGAGCCAGAGCCAGGGCCCGCCTGCTCGGCTGGGTAGGCTGTGCACTGTGCAACTCCATGGAGTGCCATTCCGGAGACTTCAGTGCGAACGCCGCCCCCTGGAGGGCAGTGCCAAGTAGGCGGTGGTCCTGACTGGAGCCTCAGAGCAAGAAGGGAGGCTTTCTCCTCTCCCTTATGATTTCCGAAGAGAATTAAAGGCAGGCAGCTCCCCAGTGAGCAAAGGCTGCGGCGGCGGCGGGCAGCACTGTGTGGGAGGGAGGGGACCACGCTGGGACCAGAACCGAGGAGGAAGAGGACGGGAGAAGTTTTCCTGCTGCTCCCAGCGCGGCGGGGCTGCCCTGGCCAGGGCCTGGAGCGCTGTTTGCACAGCATCTCCCACCACAGGAGTGGGCCCTCGGGCAGACGGGGCCGTGGCTGCGGGGCTGTGGCTGCGGGGCCGTGTCTGTGGGTCGTGGCTGCGGGGCCGTGGCTGGGGGCCGTGGCTGCGGGGCCGTGGCTGCGGGGCCGTGGCTGCAGGGCCTCCCCGGACCACCAGCAGTCTCTGCACGTGGCCTCTTCCCACCGGCCTGGGCACCCACGTGGCACTGTCCCCGGACTGCTGGGGGCTCTGACTAGGCGGCGAGCAATGAGTCTGGGGGAGGCCGGGTCTCAGGGGCTGCTCCAGGCCCACCTGCCCCACAGCCAAACCACCCAGACCATGGTTTTACATGGTTGCATGGAAAATTCTGGAACACATCAGAAGTCATGCTAATTCTGAAGTTCAGTGCAATGTGAGGAAGGACGGACAGAGCCAGCACGCACCCAGCTTTCCTGCGGGGGGGGGGGGGGCTCCTGCTGGGGGAACTCGTGAGTGTCCGGGGCTGGCGAGGCCCCAGCGTCTTGGGGAGCAGCGGCCAGAAGGCTCCTGGACCGGGACCGGGTCACGGGACTCGTGAGCCTCCTCATTCCCCTGCGGTCCCGGGAGCGGAAGGAAGGGACGGGCTGGGAGGTGCCGCCCTTGGCATGCCCGACCCTTTCTCTGCTCGAACTGAGCCGTTCTCGGGCGCGAGTGCAAGGGCCACGAGGAGCCCGGGGCCCCTGCTTGTCTGCAGGGCCCGGAGCACATGGTGTCCTCTGCCGCTGAGCTCTGTGGACGGGCCACCAGCTCCTTCCTGGCCGCCGCAAGGGGCACGTGTGGGGGGACACAGATTTGAGGGAGGCTTCCCCTAAACAGACTCCGTGGGGACAAGTGTCCCTGCTCACAGAACTGGCTTCTCCAAGGGGACGTCAGCCCAGAGGCCAGGGCTCCCTCAGGAAGGGGACACGGACATTTGGTCAGGACCTGGGGCTGGCACCTTGGCCCCGGGAGTCACTGTCCTGTGGGCACCCTGAGTGCAGCAAACCCCTTCCTTTTAGGTAAAGTGATGGAGGCCGGAGAGGGGCGTGCTGGGGCCAGAGCCCTCACCCCCAGCCTGGCCCCAGGAGAAAGACCCTCAGCTGGGGGTGAGGGGCTCCCAGACTCTCCCCACCGTGCTGTATGACTCGGGGCGAGTTGCTTTTCTTCTCTGAGCCTGGGTTTTCTTAACTTTAAAATGGGCAGGTTTGGCTAAATGAGCCCTAGAATCCCTTCCAGCTCTAAGGTGGAGGTATCTGGTCACACTCAGCCCTCACCCCACCGCCCCTGCCCAGTCTCCAGGGAGCCTGAGACTGGGCACTGACCATAGACGCCAGGCGTCCTCCCAGACAGGTGGCCTTTGGCATCCGTGGGGAACACGGTGCCGTCAGGTGCAGGCGGCCTTGACCCAGTGCCCCCACCCCGAACCACGGAGCTGAGCAGGTGGCTTCCAAGTTACACGGAGCCCCTGCTGGCCCCTGGCTGAGACCTTCGACCCCTGAATACACGAGATCCTGGCAACAGGGCCAGAGAGGGTGAGCCGGTGCCACGCCTGGGCTCAGGCCGCCACGGGAGCCCGTTCCTCCTGTCTGCTGTCCAGCGAGCCCCCACCCCGCTCGGCTCCCGGCCCCGTTCTGGCGCCCGGCCCCGCTCCTGCTCCCACTCCAGCCCCGCTCCAGTGCTCCCAGCCCTGCTCCAGTGCTCCTGCTCCCGCTCCAGCCCCGCTCCAGTGCTCCTGCTCCCACTCCAGCCCTGCTCCAGTGCTCCTGCTCCCGCTCCAACCCCGCTTCAGTGCTCCCAGCCCTGCTCCAGTGCTCCTGCTCCCGCTCCAGCCCCGCTC
>NC_043702.1:174972086-174991719 GCF_006229205.1 Suricata suricatta | reverse complement strand
ATGCTCCCAGCCCTGCTCTAGTGCTCCTGCTCCCGCTTCAGTGCTCCTGCTCCCACTCCAGCCCCGCTCCAGTGCTCCTGCTCCTGCTCCTGCTCCAGTGCTCCTGCTCCCACTCCGGCCCCGCTCCAGTGCTCCCAGCCCTGTTCGGATCCTGGCCCCGCTCCTGCTCCCGGCCCTGCTCCAATGCTCCTGCTGCCGCTCCAGCCCCGCTTGGATCCCCGCCCCGCTCTGGAGCCCGGGCCCTTTCATCCCCACCACTAGCCCTGCTCCATTTTACAGGAAGCAGGGTCACAGAAGATGCTCATTACACGTTGCCAAGGCAACAAAGCTGCCTGGAAACTACAGCCCCCCACACTTCACCGGACAAAACCGCAGAGGAGGGGGCATCCAGAGCAGAGGACAAGCTGGGGACAGGGAGCCCAGGAGCCGCAGACAAGGCCAGACCGCTGCTGAGCGCCAGGAAGCAAACAGATGGGGACCGGAGTGAGCGAGATCAAATCTGTCCTGATGGGCGCCGGGCTCCTGACGGCGGTGGCAGTGACACTGATGGTTCTGGGGGAGTCTGTTGCTTCTGGTTTTACCTGGCAGTGACTTCACTGAACGCATCCTGAGCAGCGGAGCCACTGTCCAGAGACTGTGCTGGAGACCCAGGGACCCACTGCCATCACCACCCGCTCACCCACACACAGGTCTGAGTGGCTGTCAGCTCTAGCAGCCTTAGGCCCTGGGATCTTGGATCCCTGATGGGTCAGGGAGGGCCAGGCCGTGGGTGCCCAGGCCGGGGGACGCCCGGCAGCCCAGGGACCCCGGAGGGAGACCCGCAGGCCATCGGCCTCCCGGGCCAGAACGCACACAGTTGTGAGCAGGAAGACTGTGTCCCACTCCCACTGGCCTCCTTCGAGCGCCGGCCGGACGAGCCGCCTGCTGGGGGGGAGCAAAGCAGCTCACGCAACGGTGAGCAAGGATCCCGCCGCCGCCGCCACCGCTGGGGCCAGTCTCTCCGTCGGCGACAGAGAAACACAGAAGAGGGGACCTCGAGGGCGCTGGTGAGGACGCAGGCACATCGCCAGCACGTGACAAACAGCTCCCTCCCTCCCCGGCCCGAGGTTGCCCCCACCTACGGCCCCCGGGACCCTGGCCGAGTCCCAGACCCTGGCCCTTGGCCACAGTGGCCTCGGGAGCGCTCCGTCTAATTTCTGAAATGATGAAAGCCTCAAGACACATTCATCCCTAAATAAAACCCACACTTTAAATTATAAACAAGAACAAGACAAATGAAGGACGCTGGGAACGGAGGGGAGCGCTCACACGCTAAGCTCGTAGCCAGTCAACTAGACTCACATTTACTTAACTCTGTAAGTTTGACAACAGAAGTATTTACTTCATTAATTCTGACTGCGCAGCCCCGCCCCCACGCCGACAGCGGCGTCTCAGGGCCCGTCCTGCTGGCAGGAAGTGGCTTCCCGCGGACCAGCGGACCAGCGCTCTTGACGGTCTGATGGGTCCAGACACCAGACAGCCCGTCCTCAAACAAAGGATCAGACGACTTCACATTTGCTTTGCGCATTTGGCCCTTTCTCTCTTGGCCCCAATGCAGTCACATAAGACACCCCCCCCCATTTAGGAAATAGCCCGAGAGCCCGGCGGCGGCGGGCAGTCAGGACCCCAGGGTGCCCGGCCCCCATGCCCAGCAAGGCCCGGGACGGGACGGGTCACTGAGCCTGTCTGAGCTGCGGGGCCCTGACGTCCTGAATGGGGCCTCGGGACTCCACCTATCAGCTCCCTTCCCGGGACCGCCGGGAAGCAAAGTGGCAGTGCCCCCCGCCCCCCGGCTTTTCACCCCCGCCTCTCTGAGTTCATAACCCCGTGACGCTGGCTGGACAGCTCGAAGCTCCGACCGCAGGTCAGAAGACCGAGGCTCAGGGAAGGAAGGGGACCACCTTGGTGGAAGGTGGGGGACGGGCCCAAGGTCACATAGCCGGTCATCCCCGGGCTTTGAGTCCGGGTTTCTGACTTTTTTGCCGCCGCGCTCAATTCTGGATGCAATTAACTTACGTGCAAAAACGCACGGTGTTATTACACTCTTGCTGACGTTACTGAACTTGAACCAAGCTGGTTGTACCGCAGGTGACTAGGTCAGGCTGCGAGGGCCCAGGACTGTGCTCCCGCGGGGCAGGAGGCTTCCCGGGGCTCCGGCCGGGCGCAGGCACAGAGGGTCTGAGAGATGTCACAGAATAGGAGCTCGAGGCCTGGACACAGAGCAAGGGCCGGCAACATGAGGGCTCTGACCCAGGAGAGACTCGTGCCCGCAGCCCTCTCCCCTTCTTTGTCAGTGAAAGCACCCAGGAATGAGCAACGAGGATCAGTACTCAAGACGACATTTTCCCATCCATGTAACTGGCCAGTGGGTGAGAACGAAAACACGTGTTCCTTCCAGGACGTGACTTTAAGGAGAGAGGGCACATCTTATTCTGTCCCCTCCTCCTCCTGCCGGCTAGAGGGTAAGTGGGATGGCAGGAGCTCCCGGCAGCCGCGAACTGTGAGGAAGAAGCCAGCACGAGGGCTGGCAGGGCCGCCCGAGAGAGGAGCCTGGGTCCCTGATGCGATGGCGCGCCGCGCCTGCTCTGGACCGACCTTCCCGGTCTTCGGTTGCATAAAAAAGAAACTTCTATTTTGTTTAAGCTCCATGTTCTGGGTTTCCTGTCACTTGCAGCCAAAAGCCCGTGCTCACTGATAAAGCCTCAGAGAAAAAGAAAACAGAGACAGAGCAGCAGAGAGCAATTAGTGGACGGACGCTGATTCTGAACATGCACTTGATGTACGGGACACGCGGCTCATGTGAATCGGCCTGGACACGCACCGGGCATCCGAGAGCTCTGCCGGCGCCCCCCCCCCCAGCAAGGCGGCCCCTCCCCGCTTCCAGCCCGCCCCCCACACAGGCGCCCGAGCCACGTTCCTAGAATGAGCCAGGCTGTAGGACTCCGCTAGTCAGGGATCTTCAGAGACGTCCCATTGCACTTGGCTTGACCCCTTGCCCCAGCCCAGGGCCCCACTGTGGGTGCCCCCCGCCCCCTCTGTAGCTCAGGCCACAGCCACACGCCCACCGCTCCTGTCCTCCTGGTGACTCCGCACACCGTGCTCTCTGCCAGCGTGGCACCGCTGGACGTGCCGTTCCCTCTTCTTGGAGAGCGTTCCCCTGGGTCTGTCAGGGCTCAGCCGCTCCCCGCTGACAGGTGACCTCTCTAGAGGAGCCTTCCAGGCAGGATTGCTCTCCAAACCCATTACTTAAAAGAAACAAAGGACTGCAACCGTGTGTTTGGCTCCTTCACGGCACGGAGCCGACACTGTTTCCGGTGCGCAGCTCTCCCTGGGAGACGGACCACAAGCCCCGTGCATGGGGAACCGCGGGTTCTGTCTTGGAAGGCACGGGGCCCGGGGAATGGTCCGACCCGAGACGATGGATAACACCGTGATGGCGTGAGCGGAGCACTGCTTGGCGGGGGCCTGGGACGCGGGGCGCCCCTGGGCTGGCGGACCCTTCCCTGGGGCAGCAGGCCAGTGGGCACGACAGAGCCTGTCTGGTTCAAGGAGCAGATCCGGCAGAGGACACTGGGCGGAGGTGGCCCAGAGAGCAGGGCAGAGACCCGGGCCCGGGCTCAGGCCAATGGCCGGATAAGCCGCAGCTTTGGTCACAGCAAAGACCAAGGCAGAGAGACAAACCTGGGCAAGGCCTCCGCCCCTTCCTAGGGCTGGGAGCGGGACCTGGGCCTCTGGACGCTTCGAGCCCCACCGGATCCCCACGTGGGTGCCAGGCTCCTGGCCTTCACCTCAGCTGGCACTCCTGTGCCGTGGCACCTCCCAGGGCCAGGGCGCTGGGCCCTGGCCGCAGGACTCAGGCCAAGCAGGCCATCTGCCTGTGCTGAGGAAAGGCCGGGGGCGGGCGGGGGGGGGGGCGGGGAGTGGCATCAAAAGTGCTAAATGTGAGCAGCGGCGTACTGTCCTAGGTCTCGCTCCTCGGTCCCCAGCCCACATGCCTGCGCTGGCCACCCGCAAGCCGTGTCAGAAGAAGAATGCCCAGCAAAGAGGAGACGGGGTAACACCAAGGGGCTAGCGTCCGCCTGGGGCCCCTCCCTGCGGGCACGCGGTGGAGCAGACGGAGCTGTCAAGTCAGAACGGCATCCAGGGAGGGCCTGTCCCAGGAGCGGAGCCGGTCAGTCTCAAGAAGATGACCCAGGTTCTGGAATACCTCAGGGTGCACCGGTCGCTGCAGTGGAGGCCCGCGGGGCGCTAAGCGCGCTCCCCTCAGCCGACGCCCCATGTCCTGTGGCCAGCTCACCCACGGTCACCGCCAGGAAGAGGCCAAGCCCATCTCTGCCCAGATGGAGGTGGTTTAAACACCAACCTGTGTTGCTTGAATATCTTTTGTGCTGATACAGAAAACAGTCAGGACCCAAGCCGCAAACCGGGAGGAGCCAGATTTTAACCAGCACCAGGAAGACGGTCCTGTGTCCGCCGTCAGCACAGACGGCACGGTGTGCCCAGTGGAGGCAGGAGGCCTCCGGTGGGGCTGGGCACAGGTACGCACGCAAGGCAGGCGGTGGAGCCAGGCCCCACACCGTCCTCTGACCTGGGCCGAGTCCCATCTGGGCGCAGACACCGCCGTGCCTGTGTTGGCTCAGCAAGCTAGGCTCCGTGCCCTCTCCCGTGGGGTGCCAGGCCCAGGCGGCCCGGGTCGGCACGTGTGGGCCAGCCTGCAGGAGTCCTGTCGGCAGGCAGCCCCGCGAGCCTCCTGGGAGAACGTGACGGGTGTTAGGGTGGGTGCGCCCGGCCAGCGGGAAGTCGTAGGCAGTGCACAGCGGGGCGAGTAGGTGTCTAGGTGTCGGCCAGTGTCTGGGGGGCACTCAGTGAGCTGCCGTTCGGGGTATAATGTGTTCTCCCCCATATCCCTTCCCAGCTCAGCCCCTGGGGGCCTGCGGTGTTGGGGAAGGGGGAGTCTGCAGTAACAGGAGGAGAAAATCTCATGGAAAGAGCCCCTGGTGGCAGTGGGGTGACTGTGGGACTTCCGGGCTCCACATCCGCATGGGCGCGGTGAGGAGGGCACGCCGACCCCGGGCCACCGAGCCCGAGGGGAGGCATACGAGTGAGCGCCGGGGCCCTTGCTGGGGGGCGCCTGCCCGCACTGGCTGTGGCTGGCGTGGTGGCCGGGGGAGCCACCCTTTCCTCACCTATGCGCCCCCAGAGGGTTCCCACCGGCACGGGATTTTTGGTAATGGCCACCTGTTCCACGGCCTGGGGGCGAGAACTCAGCCCTGGGCCCCTTGGGCTCCCTGGTTGGAGCGAGCGGGCCCCCTCCCCACGCGGGGGCCATGGCCTCCAACCCCCCCCCCCCGCAGGGGCCCCTCCCAGGCCCCTGCTGCCGAGGGGAGGCTGGCACTCAGCCCGCTCTACCTCAAGGCACAATCCCAGAGGCGGAGAAGTCAGGGAGACCCAGACTTTGGGGAGACACGGGCTGGCGTAATTTGGGGAGTGAGTTGGCTGGAAAGATCGAACGGCTTCTCCTGAGTGCCGGACGGAGGTCAGGTGGCGCGTGCACCGCCCCGGACGCGGTGCTTAGGGACGCTGGCTCTGCGGAAATTCGTCATTTGTCCAATTCTTGATCCTCCTGAGAGGTGTCATTTTTAACGTAACATACAAGGGATCTGTTATCATGTAATACAAAAGTGCAAATCCGCTAGTCACAAGCGAACCATTTCATGCTTAAGCGTCAAAGAGCACAGAAGCGCTGGAAATGTGGAAAAGCTGAATCACAAATCACCGGGAAAGAGAACGTGTGGAGGAGTAAAGAGGTAGAAACGTCAGACAGGCCCCTGACACCGGAAGGGGGGCTGCTAGGGCGGGGGATGGGGGATGACCCTGGGGGGAGGCCCAGCCCCGAGGCCTACTGACGGACCTCACCGTTGAACCCGCAGCCACTGAGACCCCGCCCCTGAGGCCGGCCGCATTCCGTGGAGACCCCGCCCTCCAGTCCCACCTGTCATCGCGCCCCACCCCTGTAGACTCCGCCCTCCGGCCTCACCGGTTCGCACATCCTGCCCCGTGGAGACCCCGCCTCCCGGCCAGAGCCACCTGCCCACATTGCGGGCCCCTGAGTCTGACCGACCCTGGCCCCCAGAGCCACGCGCCGGGTCGCACCTCACCTGCAGACCCCACCTGCCGGGACTCCAGCGCCAGGTCCCTCCCTGTAACGTCCCGCGGCCGCGGAGGGCCGGGAAGGAACACACTCCGGGTCGGGACCCTGGCCACCCAGGCCACGGCCTCCAGAAGGGCCTCCCCTCTTCCTCGAGAACAAACCGTGGGTAAGACCCGGGCCGTCCAACCTCACTTCCCAAGCCGTGTTGGCAGGAAGCGAGCTCCTGCGAGGGAAGGGTCCGTGGAGGGAGAAGGAGCCGCGGCCTCTCCCCTTAAAGCCTCAGCTCCAGGCGTGAAGTCGGCTCTGTGGCTGCAGAAAACAGTAAAATGGAGAGGAAACATCCCACAGAGAAAACTTACTCTGCATGTGTTTCCAAGCATTTTCTGTGCAGCTGGTATCGATTTTGAATCGGCAACACCCCCACAATGCCGTTTTGTGCTCCTTCAAACACTGTGTCAGGACTAGCTTCCGGCGTTCACCCTTCAAAAGGCTGTTTTTTAAGTTGCTGCCTGGCTGCCCATCGGAAGGAGGTGCTAGAACTTACTTAACTGCTCAAATCCTGGCCCTTTATCTGGCTTCCGGCTCTCCGCCAGGGGGGCGCGGTGCGCGTGCGCGTGCGCTGCCGTGAATCGATTATTTGGTGAGAACAGCTTCCTGGGGGGTGTTACTGGGTTGAAGTGATGAACGTGTGAAGGCCCCAAGGTGTGCGGGCAGACTGCCCCCGGGTGGGGGTGCCAGCCCCCGCCCCGTCCCTGGACAGCGAGGACCCACTGCCCAGCCCCACAAACCCGCTTCCTCCAGCCTGAATTACACGTATTTAAGTGTGTGTCGATTCCAGAGAAGAAGTTCATCTGTGCGTCGTTTCGCGTGCGCGTCTCTGGTCGGTGAGGCCGTGTGCGTTCACTTCATGGGCGCCCGGCCCGTCCCACGGTGGTTGTGTTTTTATTTCTGGCGTTGTTGTTTTTTTCTGAGATGAATTTTTCTGATCGGATTCTGAGACTGCTCTGTGTAACGGGGATATTTACTTCTCATATTTGCTGCAAATATGTTTCTTCGTGTAACATTTGCTTTTTTAAATAAGACTATTTTTTGAAGGATGGAAATCTAAAGTTGCGCTTAGGACCTGAGCAGATGCAAGTCTGTCTCTTCCTGTTCTCTTCGGAGGTTCTTTCCCATCTCAGGGTTGATGGAATATTCGCTTTGTTTTCTGGAGCAGACTCGGGGTTTCTTCTCTCACATCTGACTCTGTAACCCGCCTGGAATCTGTGTCGGGGGCTGGTGAGAGGCGGGCTCGAATTTGATTTTTCGTCCGGGGTCTCATCTCCAATCCCCCCATCATTTCCTGAAGAACCTGCCGCTTGCTAACTGGTTTTCCTTCTCGTCGGCTGGGTTCTTCCACAGTAGGGGTTGTTTCAGGGCTGTCCCTTCGGACTCCCCGGCCCGCCGCGCCTGAGCCTCTGGTGGCGCCGCAGGGACGTCAGGACGTTAGTTTTATCACATTTTGATATGGAGGGAAGTGCCCCTCATCTTCTCTTTCAAAACAAGTTAAGCAATTCTCATTTATTAAAACATAAAGAATCAGTACTTACTCCCGCTTAAGATTCCTAATTTTCTTTTATAAAAACCTTGACAAAATTTTTAAAGTTCATTTACTTATTTTGAGAGAGAATGCCAGCAGGCTCCTCCCATCGTCCCAGAGCCCGGCACGGGCCGGAACTCACGAACCGTGAGATGGGGACCTGAGGGGACATCAAGAGCCGGACACGCGACCAGCGCCCCCCCCCCCCCCCCCCCCCCCCCCCCCCCCCCCCCCCCCCCCCCCCCCCCCCCCCCGGCCCTTCAGTAAAAAACCTGAAGGAGACGTCCCCTCCGAGGACAAGGCTGGTCACACCAGGAGTTCACATACACAGTCCTCACTGCAATTTTTTAAAAAGTCTGAAATGGTGGTTTTGAAAAATCCTCTTTTGGCCAAGTTGTGTAGCTGAGGGGACCACTTTAAAAGTTTCCCTAAAAAGTGTCCTTTTAACTGAATTTTTATGGTCTCGTGGTTCGAGAATATGTCTGATGATTTTTCTGCGATGTTTTGAGACGTGTAGTTTTTCTCAATGCACCACAAATGCTCGTATTGTTTGTTTATGGACCACAACACCCAGTAGTTCTCAGTAAGGCGGTTAATAATTTAGGTCTCAACCTCCTTATTTACTCGTGCATGAAGGTCCGCAGCATATGATACTTTTATCCATATCAAATGGTCCTTCTGGACCATTTAATGCTCTTTTGCTTTGAATTCAGGTTGGTTTAAAATGAGGATTTCTGTTCAGTTGTCCTTTGGTTCATACTTACCTAATGAGTCTCTGGTATTCACTTCTTTTTCCAGGTCTTTCTGCTTTAGGAGCCTCTTCTGTAAACAGCATGAAATCAAATTCTGCTTTTAAATCTCGGCTAGGAGACAGTGCCTTCTAACGGGGGAGGGAAACTCAGTCGCGCTGACGGCTACAAGTTGTGAGTTTGCTTCATGCTTTCGGTTTTTACATCCTTCCTGCTTCCTTTGTCTTTCTGTCCCTGATGCTGTTTGTGTCTCACGCTGGGCTGTGGAGGATGCACGTCCTCCAAGTGGGGAGGAGGGGGGCTCCCGGGGGGGACGTGGGGATCTCGGCCCCGGGACCCGGCACATGGTCATGACCGCCCTGTGCCTCAGTTTCCCCACATGGACGGTGGAGATCGCAGCAGCCCCCACACCTCACAGAGCTGTGGTTCAGTGAGATAACACATCCCCATCCCTGTTGTCACACACCCCCAGCTCTACTTGTGGCCACCTTTGTGTCCAGAGATTATTTAAACTTTATGTCTCTAATTATTAAAATCGAGCGGTGGGGCTTTTAAAATTCTCTCCTACCGAAGATGCCGGATCCGGTCCGCTCTGCCGAACCCTCCTGCGCTTCTCTCCAGCGTCTACGCTGGGGGTTTGCAGCCCTACCTGTCACGGGGCCTCTCGTCGTCTTCCCGGAGCCCCCGGTGGCCTGACGTCAGGACTGGGTTTTACAGCCACGGTCGCCCACCGGTCTCGCCCTCACATCACCCCGTCAGGACCTCTGCTGGGATCCGTTCCAGAAACTTCCGAGCCCATGGAACTCCAAGCATGACTTTGGTTCCCGTGTGCTCGCAGGAAATGCAGGGATCCTGAGGGGACGTGAGCTCTGCGCGGCCCGTGTGTCCTGGGGTGGCCTCCCCTGGGGAGGCAGTCAGATTTCTAGAAGGGAGTTTGCGTGTGGAGGCGTGACTTTGTCCCTGTTCTTACCTGTGTTGACCTGCCTCACGTTTTAAACATTTTTTTAATGTTTTTTGAGATAATGGGGGAGAAGACAGAGAGGCGGAGTCCCAGGAAGGTCCACACTCCGCAGAGTCCGACGCGAGGCCGGAACGCACCAACCGGAGACGGCGGAGTCGAGCCCGAACCCGGAGCCGGGCGCTGAACTGACTGAGCCTCTGGGCGCCCCTGACCCGCCTGCTCTTAACCGCCAGCCCCACCCCTCAGGCAGCCAGTTCTGGAAAAGTCTCCTTGGTGTATGTGTTTAATGCTGCTTTTTTATCCAAATCACTCTGGTCCTGGGGTTGACCTTGGTTCTCGCCCTCCGGCTCTGACGTACGTCTGTTCTCAACACCCTGAAAGAACTTCTAAGTTTGTCCTCCACATCCCACAGCCTTAAACACTCAGCGCCTCCCATGTGAACTTTCTTTTTGCTAAAACAGTTTTAATTTTCTGGAACTCTGTGCTCATGGGAGCAAGTACAGTTTCCGTTCACGGCTGCTCCCTCTTCTCTGGCACAGAAATCGCAGCCTCTTGCACCGTTAGGGAAGCCCGAGAACCTTCTGATGCTGCTTCTTACTCTCCATCGCTCCCAGAACTAAACGTTCTTCTACATCCGCAGGATCATTTTCCTTGTTCTTAATGCACCCCAAGTTTGTTTCCGGGGCTCCTGGGAGGATCGCCCACCACGTTCTGCGGTGAACTTGCCTTGGTGTTGGGGTGACTGCTGGCCCTGGCCCCTGCGCCCCTCGGGCTCCCCCCTGCGCCCCGGCTTCTCCCTCCTCCAGCGGGAGGCCAGGCCTGGTCCCAAGAGGCTGGTACTTTCCGGCCTCACTGACTAGTCCTCTGACACCCACCCCAGTGGGCCGCAAGGTCTGCGTGTATTTAGCACACGCTGCGCACGCCAGTTACCATCTGCTCCGGCAGCGAGTACTGAAAAGCTGAAGTTTTGTCATAACGACCGGATAGAAGTGGGTCTCGGGGTGCCCTGCACACTGGCGGCCGCGCCGCAAACCCCTGGGGGCCCATGAGGACCCACAGCCCCTTCTCAGCCCCGTCTACAAGGGCTTCGCCTGTGGCTGCGTCAGCACATCTGCCCCCCACCCCGGACAGGGTCCCCACTCCTTTCTCCGGCCTTGAAGCCCCCTGCCCGTGCCCGTGGGAGTCTGTGGGAAGGAGAGGCTGGGGACGGGGCTGTCCTCCTTTCTTGGCTTCTGGCTGGCGTGGACCAGACCCGTGGGCCAGACCCGTGGGCCAGACCAGACCTGAGACACAGGCGTAGAGCAGGAATGGGCCGCTGGTAGCTTTCCTCTGGGTTAGAGGCAGGACCTCCGGAATCCTATTCCTCACTGAAATACACCTGTGGAGAAAGGAGCACTCACAGGGTCCCCAGCAAAGCCGGCTGGTGGCTGGCGTGGCAGAACCCGGAGGGAAGGGCCAGAGGGAAGCTATCAAAGAGGCTGCAGGTCTTCGGCAAAACCTCACTAGTCCCGCCCACTCCGTCCTCCTCGGTCACAAGACTGGAAGCTGGGCCTTGCCGCCGCGGCCCCCAGGGCACTGGCGGGAAAGCCCACTTCCCCAGCCCGGGGCCCCTGGGGCCAGGCTGCTGGGAGCGACAGCGTTTAATGAGGAGGTTCCCACGATGGCTCTGGGGAGGCCTGCAGGAGGCGGGCAGGCGGCCAGGAGGATCCCGGGACCGCAGCTGTCGCCTGGCCCTGACGTCATGTGCTCCCGGCCCAAGGAAAACAAGCTGCTGCCGCTGCCTGCCCCCCCCCCCCGGAAATGGCACCTCCCTCTCCTTCCTCAGAAGGAGCAAATGTGCAAACCCTTCCTCCTCATGGCAGAGCCGCCTGGATATGAGTCTCTGAGAACCGCGAAGAGGGGTCTCCATAGCAACCCGAAGTGTGTACACTGTGGGGGGATGGCCCCGCTGCTTGGGGACCTCGGGCACACCGTCCGAGGAGACAGAGGCGTCCTCCGGCCAGCTGGGGGAGGTCGAGGTCACCTGCCCGGGTCACCCTCCGCGTGGCCGATGTCACAGCCCCCCGGGGCAGCTGCGGGCGGTCTCTGACTCACTGGCTCCTGTCCCCTATCTGTGACCTGACGCTGGGACACAGCAGTGACCACTCAAGCCGGATGCGAAAAGAGAGCACTTGGTCTCAGAGAGCGACGTGTTTCCCCGGAGTGGGAAGAAGCGCACTGGGTTGTATGTGCGTCCACGGTCCCGAGGCCGGACTCCCAGGGGGGCACTGGGGCTCGCGGGGCGCAGGCGAGGGGGCGGCGGGGTGCCAGGCGCTCCAAGGGGGCCTTGGCGACCGTCAGGCATCCCTGGAGCCCCGATGGCCCTGCAGGGCCGGCCAGTGTCCCGCGGGCAGTGGAGGCACTGAGCCCTTACGCACCTGTGTTGACAGGAGGTGGCTGCGGCCTTGACCGGGGCCGGGCAGCTGTGGGGGAGGGGCTCGGCCTCGACCACCCGCTGCGGGGAAGGAGATCCCGTCTGGAGTGGGTGTGGGGGGCGCCTTGGCTCTGCCCACATGTACCCTGAAGTCAGCCCCCCAGGACGGAGCCCAGACATCAGGGGCCTGGGAGCCCCCGGCTGAGCCCCGGTGACACTCTCAGGTCGGCTCGTCCCCGCCCCTGGGAGAGGCCAGGCCACCGTTTCCTTGCAAGTGCCGAGTCCGCCTGGGGTGGGAGACACAGTGGGCCAAGTTCAAACTGGGCCACTCAACGCCCAGTTAGAGACGGCAGAGTACTTTGCAAGCGACACTCTATAATTTTCACGGGGAGAACAGTCACGGGCCTGCGGCAGGTTCAACAGGCGATGACACACGCTTGCAGACACTGCGTTCCCCGCCCGGCCCGTCTGCTCACCTGAACATGACCGTGAGCGTCACTGGCCCCGAGGGCCCATGTGGGGACGCGGAAGATTCCAAACACCTGCAGGGGCTCTGCGAACTCAGTTGTGGGAAGACTGGGCTCGGATCGGTTAGAAAGGAAACCAGGAAAGCCCGGGTCCGCCTGTGGTTGGAGCTGTTTTGGACCCAGCCCGCGGGACAAGCGCCAGCCCGGGCACCCCGTGTCCCTGGGGCTCTGTGCACGAGCAGTGTGTCCCGACGCGCGCTGGCCCTCAGGGACCGCCCTGTCATGCCCAGGGCCCCTCGTGCCGTGCAGACAAACCCTCGTGCGTCTGCCGGGCAAACATCCAACAAACGTCTGCAAACAGAAGGTCTCGAAATAGATGGGAGCTGGCTCTACGCACCCGCGAGAGGTTTTAGCTGAGTCTCTGGGTCTCCTGTGGGCTCCTCCGGCTCTTTTAGCCCTGCTGCGGCCCCGTGCGTGCGGATTTGGCCAGACAGCTGGGGCAAACTGCAGGTGACCGCCAGGGTCCCTACAGAACGCCCAGGGGCTTGACCGGGCCTTCCCACATGAGAAAAGTAACTTCTAACTAAAAATCTTTTAAAAGAAGTCAACTCCCCTTCCTTCTCCAGAGATCCTCATTTTAAAACAAGGACACTGAGGCCCAAAGAGGTTAGGTGACTTGCCTGAGGTCTCACAGCAACTTAGGGAGGCATCCAGGTGCTAACCTGGGTGTTCAGACTCGCCTGGGGGGGTCAGGTTAAAATGAATGTCCAGGGCCAGCGTGTCGTGAGGGCCACTTGTGGGTGACGCTGTTAGGAGGTGGCAGCCCTGGGCCCCTGGGGCTCAGTGATGGCAGCTCCCAGGGGCTGGCGGGTGGTATGCTGGACAGCCTGGGTCCCCATCGGGCCACATCCTCCCCCAGCCGGGCTGCCAGGTCCTGAACCAGGGTCTCCCAGATGGCCTTCCCGCCACACGCTTCCCAGAGGCTCAGGCCTGCGCAAATCCCCCGCGAGCTCGGGGCGAGGCCAAGCCACCCAGCTTCCCCGCCTGCCTCCCCAGGACGTCGCGAGGAGTGGGTGAAAACCTTTGACAAAGTCTGGACCAAACAAAACGAAACCAGTTTCCTTGCGGCGGGACCTCCCAAAGCCTGACAACGCCGAGAGGCACGCAAGGTCCAAGAGGAAGGGAGGCCCCGGGTTAAGAGGGCAAAGCCCAGGGCGCGGGCTGGAGGGCCGGACGCCACCCCGGGGGTTACAGGGACAGTTCAGGGCTGTGCGCGTTCTCCGGCTCTCCCGGCCACCCGCCCCGCCCGTCCAGCCGCAGGGGTGCAGGCACCTGCCGGCAGCCCCGCCCCGCCCCCGCGCGGCGCATGCGCGTACCTCTCGCAGACGC
Source organism: Suricata suricatta (assembly GCF_006229205.1). Lineage (NCBI taxonomy): Eukaryota > Metazoa > Chordata > Mammalia > Carnivora > Herpestidae > Suricata > Suricata suricatta. The sequence goes on along the minus strand of NC_043702.1, from coordinate 174,977,971 downwards.
GCACGGTCCAGGCGGCGATGATCCACAGCGAGATGCTGAACACCAGCAGCACGGTGCCGGGGCAGATGGTCATGAGCGTCTTCATGACGAAGCGGGTGTTGAAGTTGATCTTGTTGAGCGCCCCGATGCTGCGGGACGACGCGTCCGTGAACAGCTTGCTGTGCAGCAGCATGACGCGCGCGATCAGGTACAGGCGCAGGAACATGGGGATGGACAGGATGATGTCCACGTCGGCCTCCGCCCGTGACGGCGTGTACGAGAAGGCCAGGCGCGCCGTCCAGAAGAACTTGTACTCGCCGGGCACCGGGTGGATGGCGCACACCAGCAGCTCCAGGCTGACGCGCAGCACGCGCTCACAGGTCATGGCGATGCGCCAGTCGTCCGCGCCGTTGTCGATGACGAAGAGCTGGCGGGGCAGAGAGCGCGTTAGGGCGGGGTGGCCTGTGCTCCCCGGACCTCTGGGGCTGGGCTGGGCGGGGAGGGGGAGCCCTCGTTCAGTCTCAACAGGACGGAGAGGAAATGGTGTTTCCCAAGCGAGCAGACTCCCGAGGCTGCTGAGGAGACGTGCCCTGCGCGGGCATGATGCCCCCGGGACGCAGCAGAGTGCTCGGTGGGGGCCCTGGAGCCAAACGGCCCAGGTCAGGGTCCTGAGCCCAACACTAACCAGTTCCAGGATCCTGTGCCCTGGCGTCCCCATCTGGGGACAGTGACAGCACCTGCCGGCACCCAGGAGGTGTTAGCTGTTTGGACTCTGGGCACCACGAATGGACCGGGTCCCATCTTTCTGTAGAATGAGGGCTGGGCCCAGTGACCACTGCAGACCTCGGGGCCCTCCCCTGCCTTGGAGTCGAGATTCCCACTGCCATGACATGGGGACGGGCCCCTGCCGTGTGCCCGGGCCTGGCTGGCACCGGGGTTCACATTGGGGGTGGGCCCCTGCTGTGTCTCCAGGCTGGCTGGCGCCAGGGTTCACGTTCGGGGATGGGCCCTGGCCTTGTTCTCAAGGATGTCCCACCTGAAGATGAAGCTTAAACAAAATAGCTGGGAGCACGGCCCCCACGAGGGGGACCAGGAGACGGCACAGGACCTGGCTGCAGCCGGAACTGCCCTCCGGCCCTCGGGGGCAGCAGAACAGGGGTGCTCCCAGACACGGTTTCCCTCGTCTGTGGCACTGAAAAGCCCTAATGGATGCTCAGCATGTCCCCTCTGTCCCGAAGCGCCACAGACAGGCCACGCCATGGCCACGTGGCTGCCGGCCAGACTCTTCATAACAAAATGAAAACCATCCACCCTGTGACAAGGGTGTCAGGTTACTATGGGAACCGGTTCACTGCGGGCAGGCGCTGAAGCACTGAGTGGCAGAGCTCGCTGACGTGCGGGGGGGGGGGTCAGCCTGCCGGCGCTGGCCTGCCCGGCCCGGCAGGAAGGGGCCGGCCCCGGCGGGGTGGGGGGCTCTGTGTGCCTCTCAAGCGCCCCGCTGGTTTCAGTGTCCAGGGGGCCGGGGACCGGGGGGTCGAGGCCGGTGAGCGACACGGATGTCGACACCCAGTTACTAGCTGTGTGACCTTGGGCAGTCAGACCACTTCCCCAGGCCCATTGCCACGTGTCTGTCACGGGGCTGTCAGCGCTGGCGCCGCCTCCGGGGTCAGCGTCAGGACCGGCAGCACAGATGACAGGAGGGCATGTGCCTCTGAGGCTCCTCCACACGAGTGAGGGTCACATCGTGCCTGTGCGGGTGGGCGCTGGACAGACAGACGGCCCTTTCAGGCTGCAGACTGCTGCCCGCACGAGGGCACCGTCATGCCCGTCAGGTCTCAGACTTGGGAAGGACCCCACCCTGCCGCGTTCTCCCTCAGCTTCCTACGCGGCCCTTACAAACTGCAGATCTTGGGGGGCCTGGGGGGTCAGTCGGCTAAGCATCTGACTCCTGATCTCGGCTCAGGTCATGATCTCACGCCGCCTCCTCCCACCTGCCTGCTGGCCCGGCACTCAGTCCCTGCCAAGCGGCTGGGCGCCTCTCCAGGGAGGGACCCTGACAAGGGCATGCCCACTTCCTGCACCTCTACCCCTACCCCGTGGACACGGCAGGTCACGGATCCGACAGTAACTTGGAACCTTCGGGAAGGCGCTGTGCACGTGGTGCAGGATTCCACCTGCCAAGTGCCTCCCGCGTGCGAGCCTGAGTCAAAAAACAAGGCAAATCAGAACTTGCTGGGTGTGCAGGGGAGGGAAGTGCGGGCAGTCTGGGGACAGTGACTCTTGCTGGCAAATTTGGGCGGAGACTGATTAGCGGCCATGAGCGAAGAGGTCAGTGTGAGGGTTCTTCCTCTGAACGGCCAGTTAGAGAAAACTACGTCGTTTATGCGGGCGCCTGGGCGGCTTGGTCCGTCAGGCCTCCGACTTCGGCTCAGGTCATGATCTCACTGTTCATGGGTTCGAGCCCCACGTCAGGCTCCGTGCTGACAGCTCAGATCCTGGAGCTGCTTCTGATTCTGTGTCTCCCTCTCTCTCTGCCCCTCCCTGCTCACCTCACTCTCACTCTCTCTCAAAAAACAAAACATTGAAAAAGTTCTTTTTAATAAAGCACCCCGTCTCCGTTGTTTATGATTCTCCGGAAACACTCACTTTGTAGCTGCGGTTCCCAGGGCGACATGAGCTGTGTCTGTGGAGTCGGAGGGGCCCTCCCGTCCACGGCCCTGCCGCAGCGACACCACCCGCCCGCCTTCCTCCGAGAGCCGCTCACGGAGCCGCCACGCCCCTCGCCTGCCGCCCAACGCTGCAGGGCCGTCTGGTCCCCCGGGACCCCAGGCCCCGCGGCGCCCGCACCCCCAGAGGGACCGACCATCTGGATGAGGAGCGGATGACAGATCCCCCCCAGAGCGCCGGCCAGCCAGGCCCGGGAGCCCCATGTCCCCTCCCAGACACACAGGGACCAGCCTGCTTTTGTCCTTTCAGGCACAGTAAGTGTGGCATTGGCTCGGGGAACCTCCCGTCCTGCTCCATGGGCCCCGGGCCGTCTGGGCTCCGGGCGAGCAGCTCCGTGCATCAGATGCTCCCAGAGGTTGGGGGAGACCCTGCTTAGGCGTTTTCTTCCTAACCTGACAAACTTTAATTCTCATGCAAGTATGAATTTTTTTAATTAAAGGAGAGAAAGCGCAAAAGGCCTTTTGTGTTTTCTGCTGTTCTCTCTCTGGAAGAAAAACCCCGTGGAGATTTTCACCATTTAAAAAAATATATGCAGAAGAAAAGCAAAAGAACTTCTTAAAATCTAGTGGTAATAATAATATAATATGTTATTATGTAAAATGCATATATTTTTCAATCCTGGAGCCTGTATTACGCATGGACACCAGTCCCATAGGGGTTTCCATGGAAACAGCATCACAAGTCCTGAGATTCCTAATTGGGTTTCCCCAAAGACCGGGGCTGATTGGCAGGGATGGAAAGCACGTCTGGCTTCGCAGCGACCATCACACCAAGTCTCCAGTCCGCACAGGGGTCACGGGACATGCTGAAGAAGGGGCCAGCGTGCGCGGGGACGCTCAGAAGGTCCATGCCTCCGCCGCCGCCGCTGCTGGGACTCGGGGTGGGGACGCGCTGGCAGCTCCGTGCCTTTCCCCGTCCAGTGCTGCCGTGGGATGTCCCGGGTGGCTCTCCAGCCCCCCTCCCGCCCCGTGCCCCTGCGGGGCTTGCCCTCGGCCCCCCACGTGTTCGTGGAAGCCCACAAGGACTGCTGAGCGGGGGTTTGCTTGGGACTGTCCCGCGGTGGCCACAAGTCCCTGCCTGTCCCCAGCTCTCAGAGAGGGAGGGCGAAAGTCGCGTCTCTCCGCAACAGGAACTTCCTCATCCCTGACATGGCACCACTGGGGACGCGCATCTTGTCACCGACCAGCCACGCGAGTCCGGCTCCTTCCGGCACGGGTCCCTGCGATTTTGCAGTTTCCCCCGGACGAGAGCCATTTCTTCCAGTGAGAGGTTTCGTAGAAGCCCAGTTTGGGGAACAGAGTCATTCAGGGCTGTTCCGGTGGGGGGGCCTCCATGAGCGTCCTGGGGGTGTGAGCGGGGGAGGGGGGGCGGCGAGGGGCAGGGGCTGGAGGGCACGGAGGCTGCCCCAAGCCCTGGAGCCCACGCTGGGTCCATGGTCCCTTCTGTCCCGAGCACATACGGCCGCAGCTGCACCTTCCAGATCATTCCCAGGTTGGGCCCTGCTCTGCTCGCCTCAGGCGTCTGGCCCGCCTCCACGCGCCTCCAGCCCTGCCCCGGAGCGGGCTCTGCAGGGTCGCCCTGAGACAGCCCAGGGCCCACCTCTGCGAAGGCCACCGGGAGGTCGCCGCACTTGCTCGCTCACATATTAAAGTTTCAGAGAATCTCTGAAGAAACCTGCTCAGCTTTGAGAGGCAGTGTCCCGCCTGTGCGCCCAGGACTCTGGCTCTGGGGACCCGGAGGGCGGGGGCCGTGCTCCACCCAACAGCACCCAGCACGCACCGGGCTGCAGGCACTGCCCTCGGCGCCCCACAGACGCCAGCTTCTCGAGTCCCCGAGCCACCCGGTGGGACGGACCACCCCTATCTCAGATTAAAGGTGAGGAAACTGAGGCGTGCGTCAGTGACAAGGTCACACAGCCGGGAAGGGAGGCCAAACCGTCCGGCCCCAGAGCCCACGTGCATCAGCTCTCCACTTGGGCACAGAGTTCGTGACTAAAAACAAGTTCTGCTCCTGTTCTGGAAGCCTCACAACTGAAGCCACGCCCAGGCAGGCCTGGCCCCGCCCCTCCCGCACGGCCCCGCGCCGCCTCTCCGTCACCAGATTCCCTCCTTTTAGAAGCACACGCGTGATTATGTTTCGGGTCCACCCAGAACCCAGAACCTCTGGGTTCACTGTAGTTTATTCCCAACAACCAAGGGCGGAAGTGGGGACCCACGTGCCGGCACAAGTGGACAAATGGCTACATGAAACGAGGGTGGGGCCACCGCGGAACAGTATTGAACCTGAAGGGGTCAGTGACTCGACCCGAGCCACAGGCCTGGGCCCGAGGACACCATGCTAAGTGAAACACGCCCGTCACGAAGAGACAAAGCGTACGGTGCCACTTACGTGAGGCCCCTAGAGCCGTGAACCCCTAGAGACGGAAAGTAGGTGGCGGCGCTGGGGCGGGGGGAGGCGGACGGAGCCTCAGTTTTGCAGGAAGAAGGTTCTGGAGACAGACGGCAGCGGACATTGAAGGACATGTGAAAACGTGTCTAACGTTTCTAGCTGCGCACTGCAAATGGTCAGGACAGTAAATCTTATGTTGTGTGTTTTACCACGGGTTTTAAAAAAGGAACACTTGCTTAATCTGAGCGCCCACGCAGGGTGCGGTCACATCTGTCCCCCTGTGGCTGGAGGGAGGGAGGGGCTCCAGGGCCGAGGGCCCGTGGCTGCTGGGCACGGGCCCTTCTAGAAGCCCCACTACCTGGGGCTTAACAGCCCGCCCAAGTGTAGTCAGAAACAAGCAGCGTGACAGCACCGAGGACAGGCGGCGGGATGGGAAGTCCGGGCGCTCACCCGGCAGAGAATGGTTCGCAGGAGCCCCGCCACGGCCTCCCACGGCCAGGCACGCAGCTCGGGGCGGCGGTGCCCGTTGTCGCCAAGTGAGTGGGGTTACAAGACAGACACCTGAGGACCTTTTTAAACTGCTCTCTGTTTGCAGGAATCCAGAAGGAAGAGTCAGAACTGCTCCAGACTTGACTCACATCCCTTCGGGCGCCGGGCCAGCTTCTCGGAAACAACTCACCTGCCGGCCTGTCTAAGCACATCCTCCTGGGGAAGCACCCCTCCACGGGCCAGGGCAGCTCAGGAAACAGCATGATGCAAGAAAATCCGTGCCAGCGTGGAGGGGAAGGACC